>NC_136512.1:43577974-43657974 GCF_053919585.1 Euprymna scolopes
TACGTTTTGATTTAGACACAGATAAAGAGAGAGGAAAATTTTTTACAGTGGTTTCAGCTAAACAAGTGTTTTTCGTAAAAGATTGGCAAGGGGGGGACTAGAGATTGGAGCTCAGACGAGCACCTTCCATGGAAATAATGATAAACAAAGATAGGCTCGCAACGTCTCTTCTGTGGGAGAGAGGTTGCAGGGAAGAGAAAAGGGCATCCCCCACTAAGTCACGAGGTCTATTTTGTACTCTGTCAAGGCAGGATAGGCTGTTTTTAGCAGCTCCTGCCCTGATATGGCAGCAGTATTCCGTCCTTGGACGTACTTGGCTTTCATAGAGATAGAAAATTACATCAGTAGTGAGATATCTTCTGGAGCGGTAGAAGGATCCCACCATCTTTCCAGCGACCTTGGCAACAGACTTGATGTACGTGTTCCATTTCAGATGAGGAGTAAAGGTCAATCCCGGAAGCTTGTCAAAACATGGGGCTTCTCCTAGACGAGAGCCATCAATTTCAATTGATGCCAGATGGGGATCAGAGCATTGATGATGTAAGGATAGGAGCTTGGTTTAAGATGCGTTAAAGGTAACCAGCCATGTCTTCCCCCATTGAACCACGCGCTCGAGACCAGAGGAAAGAGAATCAGAGAGAACTTTGTCATTTATAGCCTTTGATGTGTTGCTATAGATGGTTGTGTCATCAGCATAGATATCAACAAATGATTTAAGTATGTGTTTAGGGAGCTCATTGATGTAGATCAGGAAAAGAGTTGGGCATAGGATGGACCCCTGAGGGACTTCAGCATTAGTACTGCAGGCTTCTGATTTTTGTCCATCAACCACTACTCTAATGAGCGTATCAGAGAGAAATGATTTAATGATTGAGAAAACATTTCCAGTTATACCGTAGCTGGAAATCTTGTGAAGTAGGCCTTTATGCCATACCTTATCGAAGGCCTTTGATATGTCAAGAGCAATTGCCCTAGAAAGGAAACCTTTGTCAAGTGATTCACCAATGATGAGATATAACCGTTAGCACATCTGCGGTAGATCTTGCAGAACGGAAACCATATTGCGTGTCACTAAGAAGGTTATTTCTGCTGAGGTGGTTGACTATTTCTCTATTTAATATGGATTACAGCAACTTACTCATAACACACAGGAGACTTATTGGTCTGCATTGAGAGGGAGATGACTTATCACCTGAATTCTTAAATACAGGGCATACTGATGAGGTTTTCCAGGGTGTTGGAAAGCACTTCTCCTTAAGGCAATGCTTAAACAGTTTCATAAGTATGGGAGCAAGTTCTGGTTGAAGCTTTTTTAACACTATAATTGGGATGTCGTCAGGGCCAGTTGCTTTACTGGAATCAAGGTTCTTGATTAGTTTGGTGAGCTCATGCACAGATATTTGTATGTTATCTAGCGTGTTCTCTCTTATAGGAGGAAATATGGGGAGTTGATGGCCTTCGTCGCATAGGGTAGAATTAGCTGCAAAGTTCTTGGCAAATAGTTTGGCCTTGTCGGATGCTGACGAGATGACCTCAGGTCCATTGATAGTGCTTTGGTATCTCACTCAAACTGACCACAAATTTTCATTCTTACCAACTTAGTCAACTCTTCCGCTTCGATTCTTTCCTTGTACTTCTGTTGATCTTCCAGTGATTCTTTACTAATACTTCATGCCAAGTCACAATTATTATTATTTACTCACTAAAAGTAGTCACACAAGCCATCATCAAAGATTTCTCTTTGAGAACAACTTGTGGTGTTCTCTGGAATCTGAGTGGCAGATTTCCAGTACTCTCCACCTCTTTTAATAGCCTTTGTAGATAAATTTGCGTTATTGCAACAGTTGCTAACCATTGATTTCTCATTGACGGAGACCATTGGTCTTCACTGGAATTTTGGTGGCAATAAGCCTCTCAAAGGTTCTAGTCCTGTTTGCACTCATCCAGCGGAAGTCTGGCTAGTCTTTCCATCCTCCTTGACCCTCCTTGATTAATTGGCGTGACGTCAGTTTATGGTGACATATCCAAATAAATAAATAAATAAAATTTTAAAAAAATAATAAAAAATAGGTGTAATGCAGAGGCACAGGGGGGGGGTAACTTACAATTATATGATTTTATGTGATGTTCCTTTGTGTGTTTTACATCTGTAACAGTTTCTGTACATCTGGCTTGTAGCTCATGTGTGTTAGTTTCCACATTTAAGAGTTTTCCTTAATATTTCAGCCATTTTCATTATTATTATGTGCTGTATCTTCCCAACCATCCCTCTAATTCCAATCTCTCTCATTCTTTTTTCAAAGTTTTTCGTGATTGTTTCTAGTGCTCCTAATATTAGTGGTGCTTATCTTGATTTTCTTCATCTTTTATATCCCTTTGAGCTCTTTGGCCAGTTTCATATATTTACTTTGCTTCTCTGTCACCTTGATTTTTACTCTGTGGTCTGCTTGAATGGCAAAGTCTACAATCTGGCAAGACTTTTCTTTCTTGTTAATTATTATGACAGCTGGTCTTCTTGTTTGAATGGGGTTATTCGTTTGTACATCCATATCCCATAAAATTTTGTGACTTTCGCTTTCAAGTACTGCTGCCAGTTTGTGCTTGTACTATTTGTCAGAATGTTCAAGATGCAATTGTCTGCATAATTCCCAGTGTACTGCCATCCCCACTTGATCGTGTCTATTTTTATATTCTTTTATATTTTTAGTTTACTGTATTCGCTTATTATATTTCATCTTTTTTTTTTGTCTACAGAGCCGGCATTTGCTGTTTTCTTGTGTATTGTCAATCCTTGCTTTGATGAGGTTGGTTCTGATTGCATTATCTGGTGCAGCTGTTATTAATGATTCAGTTTCTCTGTTTAGGTTTCCTTTTTGTAGCCATGTCCAAAACTTTTTGTTAGTCTCATTTTTTGTCATTCTTATGAATCGTTCATGTAGTTGTTTCTCTTCCCATTTTTCTTGTCTTATCCCACATCTCTTCTTTTTCTATCTTGTTTGTTTTTACAGTGTCTCTTTCTGTGGTAACTATTTTTTTCAGTATTCTGCATTATGTATTTTTCTAATTCTTTTTTTGTGTCATTTACACAGTATTCTATACAAAGCAGCCCTCTTCCTCCGTCTTTTCTTTTCACATAGAGTTGGTCAGTATCATCCTTTGGGTGTAGTGCATTGTGCATAATCATGAGTTTCCTATTTTTTTTTTGTTTTTTGTCCAGATGCCTCAGCTCTTCTTTAGTCCAACCTATAAATGGTTCAGAGTTTCATATTAATGATACTTCTCTGTGTTTATACCTTTTATGTTTCTACAATATAGTTTAGTTTTAAGGAGTTTTCTTGTTCTTCTGAGGTATCCATTTCCAATTTTCTCTTTGATTTCTGTTGATTTGATGGTGTCTGCTTCCAGAACTCCCAAATATTTGTAGATATATTGTTCACCTAATGCCCTTATCTCTGTTTGGTTGAGTAGTACTATACTTTCCATTGCTTCCAGGATTAGTGAATCTCTTGACAAAGGCTTCCTTTCTAGAACAATTGCTCTTGACATATCAAAGGCCTTCGATAAGATATGGCATAAAGGCCTACTTCACAAGATTTCCAGCTACGGTATAACTGGAAATGTTTTCTCAATTATTAAATCATTTCTCTCTGATACGCTCATAAGAGTAGTGGTTGATGGACAGAAATCAGAGGCCCACAGTATTAATGATGGAGTCCATCCTGGCCCAACTCTTTTCCTGATCTACATCAATGATCTCCCTAAACACATGCTTAAATCATTCGTTGACATCTATGCTGATGACACGACCATCTATGGCAACACATCAAAGGCTATAAATGACAAAGTTCTCTCTGATTCTCTTTCCTCTGGTCTCGAACGCGTGTTTCAATGGGGGAAGACATGGCTGGTTACCTTTAATGCATCCAAAACCAAACTCCTATCCTTACATCATCAATGCTCTGATCCCCATCTGGCATCAATTGAAATGGATGGCTCTCGTCTTGGGGAGGCCTCATGTTTTGACAAGCTTCCGGGATTGACCTTTTCTCCTGATCTGAAATGGAACATGTGCATCAAGTCTGTTGTCAAGGTCGCTGGAAAGATGGTGGGATCCTTCTACCACTCCAGAAAATATCTCACTGCTGATGCAATTCTCTATCTCTATAAAAGCCAAGTATGTCCAAGGATGGAGTACTGCTGCCACATCTTGGCAGGAGCTGCTAAAAACAGCCTATCCTGCCTTGACAGAGTACAAAATAGACTTCGTAACTTAATGGGGGATGCCCTTTTCTCTTCCCTGCAAGCTCTCTCCCACAGAAGAGACGTTGCGAGCCTGTCTTTGTTTTATCGTTATTTCCATGGCAATCTTTCACAAAAAACACCTGTCTAGCTGAAACCACTGTCAATATTTTTCCCCACTCTTTATCTGTGCCTAAATCAAAATGTAGGTTCCATGAACAAAGCTTCTTTCTTAGAAGTGCACATCTGTAAAACTCTCTTCCGTTTGCCTGTTTCCCACCTGACTACAACCTGGATGTCTTCAAGTCCAACATAAACACATTCCTGATAAACCGCCCCCTTAAGTAAGACACTTTATCAAATCTCCATTACTAACGATTACTGCAATATTATCCCATTGATTACTGTACACCCAATAACCCTTATCTCCGAGTGGCTTGCGGGCCTTGATAAGTGGTGACTACCATGTAAAAAAAAAAAAGAAAAAAGTTTTCCTCTTCTCATGAGCAGCAGTGTGCACTTTTTCATACAGAATTCCATTCAGATATCCTGTCTGAAGATTTTGGTTGTGTTTATTAGCATCTCTAGTTTCTTCTTGGCTTTTGGAAACAGTTTCAGGTCATACATGTACATTAGGTGGTTCATTCTTTCATCGACATTAGTGAACTTGTATCCGGCTTGGCATTTTATTTGTATATTGTTGAGGGGGGAATCATGGCTATGATGAACAGTAGTGGTGTTCTTTCTTCGATTTGCTGTGACTTTTCTTTCATTTCATTCAGCCATTTGGCATTTCTATTATTATTATTATTATTATTATTATTATTATTATTATTATTATTACTACTACTACTACTACTACTACTACTCACTCACTCACTAGGAGTTTTCACACAAGCCATCATCAAAGATTTCTCCTCAAGAGCTTATGGTGTCCCTGGAGTTTGAATGACAACAAGTTGTTTTATTATTATTATAGATAAATTATTATAATTCTTTATCAGAAGAATAAAGAAGCAGAAAGACTTCTTTTGTTATCTAATTTACATACCTCATTGTGGTGTGTACAGACACACGTGTGTAAACAAGATAATGAAAAGAATCACTCTTTCTCTAACTGCTCACAGAGATATTTAGAACTATTAGGCTATTGTGGTTGAATCAATATAGAGTTAGTGAGTGTGAGAGAAATGCATAAATAAGAGATAAGTGATTTGTTCAGTTATTTATAATAGATGACTTAATCAAACAATTTATTCTCTAAACATAACTCAATTCCAGAATAAAAGAATTTATTTTCAAATGTATTTTGTGCTATTAAAATATACAAGGAAAAAAAAACAAATGGTGACTAACTTACATTTTGGTTAGGATCAAAATGCAGTGCTCCGTTTTGAGGGTCTAGATTATCTTCACATTAAAAGCTTTGTGTATAATTCTGCTCTAGTGGTGAAGCAAATAAATATGCACCAACTCACATTCCATTCAATAATGGACTGAAACAGAGTTATAGTAGTACATCTCATCATTCAAACCAGCTTTGAAATCTAGTAGGTTATGCCCTTTTCTCGTTCTTGCAACCTTTTTCCCTACAGAAGAGGCGTTGCGAGTCTGTTTCTGCTCTATCATTATTTTCATGGCAAGTGCTCGTCTGAGCTTCAATTTATGGTCCCTCCTTGCCGAACTTTCACATTAAAAACACTCAACTAGCTACAACCACTATTAACAATTTCCCCCACTCTCTATCTGTGCCTACATCTAAACGCAGATTTTATAAACAAAGCTTCTTTCCTAGAACTACCCGCCTGTTCCACTGGTCTGCTTCCCAGCGACTACAATATTGTAGCCTGTAAGTTCAATGTAAACAAATTCTTTTTGAGCCGCCTTTTTAAATCATCAGAATTCTTCCCAATCTACATTATTAACCACTACTACACTACCACCTTACATCATTCATTAACCCTTATCCTCGAGTGGTTTTCGGGCCTTGATAAGTGGTGACTTCCTTGTGTAAAAAAAAAAAAAAAAAAAAAAAAAAAATCTAAACAGAATATGTTTTTCATATGAAATGGAACTGCATCTGGTAGTGATGCCCTTATAAACCTTGTAAAATCTGTTGTTTGTAGACAATTTATTTACAAAGCCAAACCTACAAAACAAATTAATCTACAAATTATTTGTTTACAAGCAATGTGTGTGATGATGTAGCAGTTATAAATATTGATATTTCTTTCTTCTACTGAAGAGTGGCCGCTACAAAGTAATTTGGTCACATGTAGGCCATTTAGATGTCAGGACATATTAATTTCAACCAGAATTTTAAAGAACTATTTCTAGCCCCCTTTCAGAATGGCAGACCAGTGAAGAAAGATATCCTCTCTCCAATCTCTGTCTACTGAATAGTCAAACGAGACAACGAATACTTTCAGCATCCAAACTATTACTGTAATTCATTTTCTGGGCTGTCTAAATTTTCAGCAAACTGCACCCAAATAAATATATTATTTGTTATTTATGGAAGGACTTTGTTTTCGTTTGATTTAACGAATCTTTAATTACAAAAATTATAGGAGTTGATCTTACAGTCCATGTGAAGACCAAAATAACTTAACAAGGGTGTAATGAAAACATGATCGTTGAATGACTTTTCAACTAACAAAGAGATACAAAAAAGAAATATATCAGAGTGGAACAATCCACCTGGTACAGAATAAGGGAGGTTTAGATAATTTATTCTCACTCCTTCCTCATTTTTTTAAAGCAGAGAAGCAACTATTAGAAAACAAAGAAAGGTTACACTAGTTTTTCCTTTCTTTTTTTTTTTCTTAATTAAATTTAACTTGCAAAAGCCATTCTTTGACTGTTCTATCAAAGGGTTGACATGCCTAAGTCCTTTACAAATTGGAAAAAGAGGGTACAGCTTCCTATTGGAAATTATTAACGTTAAGTGGATTTTTAAATACTGAAGACTTGTCTCTCTTTGATCCTTATTTTCAATGATGTGGACTCTGAGCAGTTGACTCCCTTTGTCTGTTAACTGATGACATGGACTTTAAATTAGGCACTCTGAGTTATCTCCCTTTGATTGTTTTTGTATAAAAGAATGCGTAATGCGAAATGCCTTTTCTCTTCGGTGTATAGCTTTGTTCATGCAAACATGTAAATAAATAGACGCATCTCTTTATGCAAATCTTGTGTGCTGATAAAATCTTATATTGTTAATTTATTTGTTTCTTTATCATCATTAAGATATACCTTCCACAAATTAAGTTATTTAAAGAAGAAAAGGTACGTTCACTTTATTTACTTCACAATTAACTAAGGTTTTTAATTAACCTAACAAAGGTTATTAATTAAACTGTCAATTCCTACCATGAGCATTGATAGAATATGCGCACACATACACACACACACACAAACACACACACACACACACACACACACACAATTTACTCGCATGAATTGAAAGGTCAATAAAGTGTCAACTTACCAGCCATGTGATGATGTCCAAGTGCCCCATTTGGGCTGCCGCATGTAAACAGGACATTCCGTCAAATGCTGTAATTTTTAAAGTTCCTTTTGCTTCGTTAACCAAATATTTAAGGATATCAAGTTTGCATTCTTGACTCGCCAAATAGGAAGGAGTGGCACCATTATTCATTTGCATGTTCACAGAACTGGAAGACAGAATAGTTTTTATTCTGTTAATGCCACGTTTTTAATAAATACACAAATCATTCATTTTTAATAAATACACAAATCATTCATTAAATTAACTACTGGGTGACAACAAAGTTCTACTGTTTTTTTTAAATTAAAAAGATTTAACAATAAAAAGTAACAAATTATTCAGCAATGTATTCTCACCTGTTGTTTACAACGTCTTCTCAACAAGACCTTCAATCTCGTTGGTAGAAATAAAAAAACATGACCTTCAATCTCGTTGGTAGAAATCAAAAAGCAAAACATTAAAAGCATAAAAGATGAAAATGTCGAAAATATTAATTTTTCTTAACATTTCAATTTTAGTGATCTAAGAATAAACAGAAATTAAATTAACCCGTAAAAAAAAAAAAAAAAATAACATATCAACAAAGTTAATTCAAAAACGATTCCCAAATAGAATTCTCAAAAGAAGATTCCAAAATTAAATTAAAAAAAAAAAAATCCGCAGGAGCTTGTAGTGGACTGGTGGTATATATTATATATATCCCCCAGTCGTTAGGAAAAATAGGAAAAATTAATTGTTTTGAGGAAGAAATGAACAACACGTTTATTGAATTAAACGAACTAGAATTTATTTTGTGAAGAAACACATGAAAGAAAAGGGTACAGCACGTGTTTAGTTTGGCGTGCGTCTCTCGCTGTTAACTGGTGAGAAGGATAGTCTATTGTTGTTGAGAGAGAGAGAGAAAAAGTCAATCCAGGCTATGGAGAGAGAAAGCATGTAAGGTGTATGTACTGTCTGTTGACTCTTGCCCAACACATAGTAGCAGATGACATGAGGCGTGCGAGCGTGCGCGCCCCGAAAGGGAGCGGATGGTCCGTCGACGGCTCAGCTCGGGAGCTGAGTCGAAAAAGGAAGAAACAGCTCAGGTCTCTTGCTTTTATAGTTGTTTCCGGTGGTCTTTTGCGCATGTGTGGATTTCCTTCAAAGGGGAAGTGACGTTACTCATGTGTGTGTACATGTGCGCGTATGTGTGCGTACATGTGTGTACATTAGCGTGTGTGTATGCACGTGAATGTGAGTGTATGTACACAAATGTGAATATATCTACGTGTGTGTACGTGTGTGCATATGTTTGTGTGTGCGTATGTGCATGATAAGAAAAATGGCTTGAGATGTGAACGCATGTTTTTGTGCGAGACTAGAAAGGGCTCGTACAATACTCCCCTTCCCAGGAAAAAAAAAATATGCAGTTTATATTTTTTCTTTTTTAAGTAATGTTTTGGGCAATTGACTTTTCATCCTGTTTTTTTTTTTTGCTGCTGGTGTGGTTGAAAAAAAACGTCAAAAACGGAGTGTGTTCGTAAAAAAAAGTATTTACTTATGAGTGGAAAAGGCGTTTACTCTTTTTTAGGGTGACATTTGTTTTTTTGTTTGTTTTTTTGGGGGGGGCTGACATGTGCAACGAGTTGCTTGGACAGTGAAGTAAATTGTTCGTTTGGAAGGAAAATTTTTGTTTGTGTTGACGTGGCATGTCCAGTTGACGGTGTCTTCGCAAGTGAGTCTGGAGTAGTGTGTGTACATTGCTTGTACAGGCGCTTGTTGCACATTCGTTCGTGTTGAATGGTGGTGTCCAGTTGCCAGCTGTCAATGAAACTTCCAGTTGTGAGTTTATCAGTGTGCGTGGTGCATCTCAACTCGTATTGTTGATTCAACTTCTTCCTATGTGTTGACAGGGATGTCCTGTAATTGTTTCTTTGTTGTTGCGTCTGCTGTGCGGGAGGGAATGTGTATGTGATTTTGCTCCTCGCGTTTGTTGCAAGGTAATGTCAGGAAATGGTGATAAATGTTTGTCGAGCTCGAATTTTTCTTTATATTCGATATGAAGTCGACAGCTCTGTGTTTATTTTTCTGCCGAGTTGACAAGGGGTTTCGTCATTGTTGTTTGTAGTAGTTATTCCTGTCGGTAGTAGTTCACTTGTGTTTCTTTGTTGAAATGTTCGTTTTTTTTTGTTTATCAAATAAAACGCGCTTCTCGTTCAAAACAATTCATTTTTAAAAAAGTAGGGTCACCATGGTGGTTCGTTTCACGTCTCGTCGTGGTCGCCAGTTTGTTGCAAGACTTGTAGTATAGAAGGAAATGCGTGTTCATCTCACGTTCGGGTGTTACCAGTTTGTTGTGGTGTGTTGGATGCATTATATATATCCCCCAGTTGTTAGGAAAAATAGGAAAAATGAATTGTTTTGAGGAAGAAACAAACAACACGTCTATTGAATTAAATGAACTAGAATTTATTTCATGAAGAAACACATGAAAGAAAAGGGTAAAGTATGTGTTTAGTTTGGCGTGCGTCTCTCGCTGTTAACTGGTGAGAAGGAAAGTCTATTGTTGTAGAGAGAGAGAGAGAGAGAGAGAGAGAGAGAGAGAGAGAGAGAGAGAGAAAGTCAATCCAGTTTGGCATGCATCTCTCACTGTTAGGTGGTGAGAGGGAAAGTCTATTGTCCTAGAGAGAGAGAGAGAGAAAGTAAATCCAGGCCATTTTTTTTTTTTTTTTTTTTTTTACACAGTGATCACCACTTATCAAGGCCTGGAAGCCACTCAGGGATAAAGGTTATTGCAAGTACATTACATTAGTGTGGAGATTTGATGAAGTGTTTACTTAAGGGGGCGGTTCATTAGGAATTTGTTAACGTTGGACTTAAACACATCCAAGTTGTAGTCCGGTGGGAAGCAGGCAGACGGAACAGAGTTCCACAGGCGTGCAGTTCTAAGAAAGAAGCTTTGTTCATGGAATTCACATTTTGATTTAGGCACAGATATAGAGTGGGGGAAATTTTTGACAGTGGATTCAGCTAGACGGGTGTTTTTCGTGAAACATTGGCAAGGGGGAACCAGAGATTGGAGTTCAGACGAGCACCTGCCATGGAAATAACGATAAAACAAGGATAGGCTCACAACGTCTCTTCTGTGGGAGAGAGGTTGCAGGGTAGAGAAAAGGGAACCCCCCCACTAAACCACGAAGTCTATTTTGTACTCTGTCCAGGCAGGATAGGCTGTTTTTAGCAGCTCCTGACCAGATATGGCAACAGTATTCCATTCTTGGACGTACTTGGCTTTTATATCGATAGAGAATTGCATCAGTAGTGAGATATCTTCTGGAGCGGTAGAAGGATCCCACCATCTTTCCAGCGACCTTGGCAACAGACTTGATGTATGTGTTCCATTTCAGATCAGGTGTAAAGGTCAAACCCAGAAGCTTGTCAAAACACGGGGCCTCACCCAGACGAGAGCCATCCATCACAATTGATGCCAGATGGGGATCAGAGCGTTGATGATGTAAGGATAGGAGTTTGGTTTTGGATGCATTAAAGGTAACCAGCCACGTCTTCCCCCACTGAACCACGCGCTCGAGATCAGAGGAGAGAGAATCAGAGAGAACTTTGTCATTTACAGCCTTTGATGTGTTGCCATAGATGGTCGTGTCATCAGCATAGATGTCAACGAATGATTTAAGTATGTGTTTAGGGAGGTCATTGATGTAGATCAGGAAGAGAGTTGGGCCCAGGATTGACCCCTGAGGGACTCCAGCATTTATATTGCAGGCCTCCGATTTTTGTCCATCTACCACTACTCTTATGAGCCTATCGGAGAGAAATGATTTAATGATTGAGAAAACATTTCCAATTATACCGTAGCTGGAAATCTTGTGAAGTAGACCCTTATGCCATACCTTGTTGAAGGCCTTTGATATGTCAAGAGCAATTGTCCTAGAAAGGAAGCCTTTGTCAAGAGATTCACTAATCCTGTGGGATATAGCCATCAGCACATCTGCGGTAGATCTTGCAGAGCGGAAACCATATTGTGTGTCACTAAGAAGGTTGTTCCTGCTGAAGTGGTTGACTATTTCTCTATTCAATATGGATTCCAGCAACTTACTCATAACACACAGGAGACTTATTGGTCTGTACTGAGAGGGAGATGACTTATCACCTAAATTCTTAAATACAGGGCAAACTGATGAGGTCTTCCAGGGAGTCGGAAAGCACTTCTCCTTAAGGCAGCGCTTAAATAGTTTCGTAAGTATGGGGCAAGTTCAGCTTGAAGCTTTTTTAACACTATAATTGGGATGCCATCAGGGCCAGTTACTTTACTGGAATCTAGGTTCTTGATTAGCTTGGTGACCTGATGCACGGATATTGTTTCCAGTCGTCCTGTACCTCAACTTGCCACTGGTATGCAACAATGTTGACTCAGGAGAGGCGTGGTTGGAGATTGCGCAACTCTTGCCACACAAATTTCACGCGTACGCACCCTTACAGTGGGTATCCATAGTCTGTCAAGACTGAAGGAAGCCACATTAGCTGGCAGCCAAGTGTTGCCTAGTCGTAAAATATGCTTAAACATGATATTTTAATTTATATAGATTGCATATGTAGTATTACAGAATCCTCTATTGATTATTATATATTACAAGTAATAATTTGCTCAGTGGAATAATTCGAAAAAAAAAAATGATAAAAAAATAATAATGATAATGCCATTCATCAAATTCCGTCTGTGTTTGTTTACAATACAACGTCAGCTGATATTTGGGATTAACGATAAATGCCCTGGAAAAGTCGCTTTTGATTAATGTTTAGTTTAAAAATAGGCAAACAAAGGAATGATTTGCAGCGATTCTAAATGGTATCTCATCTTTTATCGTAAATTGAACTCATTAATAAGCAAAAATTTTAAATAAAATGATGAGGTACATCTGGGCTTGAACAGGGGATCATTCAATCTGTAGTTGAATGCTCTACCACTATTTCCAGATTACAATAAATTTGTTTGTTTTTTTTAAGAAGAAATGATTTGCTGAAATTTTATTATTTCCCTTGCTACTGTAACATAAAATATTCCTTTGTAAAAATTATTCTATTTATCATTAAGAGACAAAAATTATTCTATTTATCATTAAGAGACAAAAATTATTCTATTTATCATTAAGAGACAAAAATTATTCTATTTATCATTAAGAGACAAAAATTATTCTATTTATCATTAAGAGACAAAAATTATTCTATTTATCATTAAGAGACAAAAATTATTCTATTTATCATTAAGAGACAAAAATTATTCTATTCATCATTAAGAGACAAAAATTATTCTATTCATCATTAAGAGACAAAAATTATTCTATTTATCATTAAGAGACAAAAATTATTCTATTCATCATTAACAGACAAAAATTATTCTATTTATCATTAAGAGACAAAAATTATTCTATTTATCATTAAGAGACAAAAATTATTCTATTTATCATTAAGAGACAAAAATTATTCTATTTATCATTAAGAGACAAAAATTATTCTATTCATCATTAAGAGACAAAAAATATTCTATTCATCATTAAGAGACAAAAATTATTCTATTTATCATTAAGAGACAAAAATTATTCTATTTATCATTAAGAGACAAAAATTATTCTATTTATCATTAAGAGACAAAAATTATTCTATTTATCATTAAGACACAAAAATTATTCTATTCATCATTAAGAGACAAAAATTATTCTATTCATCATTAAGAGACAAAAATTATTCTATTCATCATTAAGAGACAAAAATTATTCTATTTATCATTAAGAGACCAAAATTATTCTATTTATCATTAAGAGACAAAAATTATTCTATTCATCATTAAGAGACAAAAATTATTCTATTTATCATTAAGAGACAAAAATTATTCTATTTATCATTAAGAGACAAAAATTATTCGATTTATCATTAAGAGACAAAAATTAGTCGATTTATCATTAAGAGACAAAAGCTGAGATCGAATTTTTTCGATTCTCGATACATTGGATGAATCATAAATCATATCTAAGAACACTGCCAGACATATAAAATAGCTTTGTGTGAAATTTGCAAAAGGTAGGCTCAACCGTTTCGGAACCTATGAGGAAGGAACTTATACACACACACATACACACACACACACACACACACACACACACACACACAAAGTGACTTTTATATAACAGTAGAGATAGAACAAGACTGTCATATGTTTTGACCACATAACATGCTGAGATCGACAGGAAACGTTTATCAAAAAAGATATTGATCCGTGTCATATAGACAGGTTCAGCCAAATTTTGACTGGAGTGCAGCTTCCTGTACAAACCTAACTTTACATTTTAAGATATAGTTATTGCTTTTTAGATGTTCTTTTATGAGATCCATCTTTTATGTCAGGAAATATGGTAGTTATTTATTTTTACTTATTGGTTTTCTTATAAAACTAGCAGTTCAACCCGGCTTTGCTCGGGCCCTATGTACTGTTTATAACTTTATGTTCATATGTATATATATATATTAAAATGTTTTACTTATGTCCAGGTAACCTACATCTAAAACTTCAAGTGTTTAGACCCAAAATTAGCGGAGGAGTTTAGTAGAGTCTACAAAGCTCAATTCTTTCAACTTTGACCTCTTGGCAACAAAATTTTCGCCCAAAAACTGATTAAAAAGCTTGCAGCATGTCTGAGTATCCCTTATGTAAAATTTCAAATATTTAGATCCAAAATTGGATTAATAGTTTGCTAGAGACCGCTTGCTCATATCTTTTTAACTTTGACCCCCTTGGCAGCCAAATTTTCGGCAAAAAGCCGATTAAAAACCTTCCTCTATGTCTCAATACACTTTATGTAAATTTAAACCAAAAATTGCCCAAGTAATTTGGTAGAGATCGCAGAGGTCAATTATATTTTTACTTTGACCCCAATTTTGACCCCTTAACATTTATTGTTTTGGGCTCAAGTCAATTTAAAAAGTTTGATCCATGGCCAAGTAACCTACATCTAAAATTTCAAGTCTTTAGACCCAAAATTGACAAAGGAGTTGAGTAGAGTTTTCAAAGGTCAAATCGTTGAACTTTGACACCTTGACAGCCAAATTTCTGTCTGAAAACCGATTACAAAGATTTTCCCAAATCTCAATACACTTTATGTCAAATCTCGAGTCTATAAACTGAAAATTGACAGAGTAGTTTGGTAGGGAAATGTACACACACAGACACACAGAGACAATTTCATTTTTATAGATATATTAGCATGGGTGCCCGCGTTGCCCGGGTATTTGGAGGTGTATGTTGAGCAAAAAAAAAAAAAAAAAGCGGTCAATTTTTTTTAACTTTGATCCCTATTATGACCCCTTAAAATTTATTGTTTTGGGCTCAAATCAAGTTATTAAGTTAGATCCATGTCCAAGGAGCCTATATCTAAAATTTCAAGTGTTTAGACCGAAAATTGACGGAGGAGTTTGGTAGAGTTCTCAAAGGTCAAATCGTTGAACTTTGACCCTTTAATCGCCAAATTTCTGTCCGAAAACCGATCACAAAGATTTTCCCAAATCTCAGTACTCTGTATCAAATTTCGCGTCTGTAGACTAAAAATTGACAGAGTTATTGCGTAGGGAAATGTACACACACACACAGATAGACAGACACACAGATACACAGACAGGCAGATACACAGACACGTTCACTTTTATAGATATATAGATAGATTTATACACAAAACTGTAGCTTACAGCAGTAATACACACACAAAAAATAAATTACTCAAAAAGTAGTAGCATACATAGAAAGAGATTAATATGATCTAAGAAAGAATCTTTTTTCTTAGTTTTTACATCTGACTACAAATAAGGATGTGATGACTATTTTTGTACATTTGTATACTACTTTTTCCGTTAAAATATTATATATTTATTAAAACATTAAGCAATGGCATTTGCCATATAAGTGTATTTTTGTGCAATGAATCAAAAGATGTCAATGAAAATTTCTAGTAACAGTTTCCAAGTAATTTGCAGCAAATGCACATAAATCTGCTGCAATACCTTAAAAGTATCATATATCCATTTTATAAAAAGAACACTTAAAGTTGAATTTTAATGCATCTGCAATAAACTGGAATCTATTACTAGAATAGTAGTCAACCTCCATACTCAAAGAAAAAAACAAACAAAAAATATACTGAGGATGGAGTTTGAGTCTGAAATATATTAAAATTATAAATTTCAAACAAGTAAAATATTTCTTTATTTTCGTAATATTGTGTTGTAATTTGGCTTTCAAGTGCACCTGATGCGTATTTTATTTTATTCAAATTAAATCAACGTTTCTATAACGGAACTCACACCCCTGACATATTTTTTTACTTTTTTCCCCCTAAGCAAGGCATATTGTCACTTGGAATGTAAGAGGGCTACTATTAGGGAACATATCTAACAGGGGACTGTAGGAATTGGGCAGTGAGATGTTTGTTCACATTACATTTAAACTTCTGCAATTCAATAGTCAAAGAAACAGAAAACAAGGAAAGAATCCCAAAGTCTAGCAGACTGAGAGAAGAAACTATTAGAGTGAAGTGTAAAAGGATGGGATTTTGCTGCGGGGGTATGTCTGTCTAGGGGGGGGGGGCACAAGTATTATGAGTTCATCAAAGAAGCATATTTCATTAAAGTACTTGTAAAACAGTCACAGGAATGCAACATTGTGGCGATGGAACAGAGGTTGGAGCTTGGCCGACAGTACAAGACCTATTAGATTTGAGATTCTAAGAGTGAGAGGCTAGTGGTAGATGCACCATCCCAGATGTGGCAACAATACTCCATGCATGGGTAAATGGTAGCATTGTAAAGATGTAGGATACTCTCTGGTGTGAGTAATTTTATAGCACGGTAGAGGTAGCCCACCTTCTTTGCAGCAGCCTTAGCAATGTCCTCAGTGCATTTATTCCAATTCATGTTGCCCGTGAATGTTAAGCCGAGGAGTTTAAAAGATGGGTTCTCAGACAGGATACTATTTGTCATGGCAATCATTGGTGGCAACGGCTTTTTGTAGTTGTTTAAGAAAAGAAGCTTAGTTTTAGTAGCAATAAATGTTACCAACCATTCATGGCCCATTCCACTACAAACTGAACTTTTGTAGGTTTTCTGCCATTGCCTTAGATATGTATACATTCGTTTTTTTTCCCTCATGTCTGTTATAGAGCATGGTGTCATCAGAAAATATACCCATCTCAGATTCAATTTTATCAGGGAGGTCATTTATGAATATCAGAAATAATAAAGGTCCACTGCAGAACACCTACATAAATATCATGTTGTTTAGACATACTGTCATCGAGGGCAACCTGGATTTTCTAGGAAGGATCTAATTATGTTGAGTATACATCCAAAAATACTATCTAATTTAATTTTCAAGAGAAGCCTTTCTTACCAGACCTTATCAAAGGCCTTGGATATATCAAGGGCAACAGTTCTAGCTTCCCCTGCATTATCCAGTGCAGAGCATATGCATTCAGAGATGACTGTTAAAATATCTGCATTAGAACGGGCTTGCCTAAACCCATACCGTTGGTTAGAAAGAAGCTTAGCATTTACAACATGACAGATTTGTGCTTGATTGATTAAAAACTCAAAGATTTTAGGGAAGAGGAGGAGGAGACTGATGGGATGATAAGTAAGTGAGTTCTTTTGCTAGAATTCTTGAATACAACGGAAACAATTTTCCAGCCATCAGAGAAGCAAGACTCGGCTAGGCGTTTGTTGCAGAGTTTGAAGATGACAGGGGCTAGCTCAGTGGAACATTAGTATGGCTGAGATGAGATCAGATGCACACGGTTTCCTCGGTTGTCAAGCAAGCGACTTTACGGTTATTAGTTAGTGGTGGAATTGTTGATTGTCCATTATTCAGCACACTATTATAAATTTTCCAGAAATTAAAAGATCCTATTTTTTGCAATTCGATATATTTCCTTCTTTTGATTGCGACTATTTTACTCTTGCAATTATTTTTAGCTTCTATAAACCCTTGTCTATTTGTACTTGACTTATGATAGACGAATCTGTGAAAACTGCTGCCTTTGCGCTAGTGTTGGGATGATTCCTAAATTTTTTCCGATTCCAGGAAAATGTTGATTAACGATTCCAATACCAAGTACGATTTCGATTCTGATTCCCATAGAATAACAATCAATATTAAAAAATATAAAGAAAAAGTAAGTCATGATTAATTCAACAAAAATACAATAGCATCAAATTTCAAGGGGAATAACATGTTTTGTTTATTTTTTGATATTTATTTTTTTGTTTTATTTTCTCTTTATCTTCGATAACTCTTTAAAATTTAACATATTTTTGCAGCTTCCATCACTAACTGATTTTTATTCCACTTTCTAGAATATTCTTATTTCTAAATGAAATTTAAAAATAACTAAATCTTTGATTAAATTTTTAGCCTTTTATATTCAATCGTCTCAAATTATTCCTATTTATTTATTTGACTTTTAAAAAAATATATTTTTAACAATAATAATGTTATTTTTTAAATCTAAATAAATTTGTTTATTTCTATATTTTTTTTATTATATAATTATTAATTTTTATTATATAATTATATACTTATTGTCCTTTAATGTTTATTCTTATTTAATGCCTTAATTTACCTCTTTATTTCTATATAAAAAAGTAAATTTTTGGTAATTGTTTATTTCTATTGTTAAATAAAAGTCATTTATTGAACTTTCAAAATTGCCTCCGCTTAAATGCTGTTTCTGACAACCTTTTTATTTTTATTTTTGTGTTAGGGGTTGGGGAACATTTACCTATGCTCACATCACGACTGTGATACCAGGCATTGGTGAATGTCGACCAAGCCCCTACAGTCCTTTAGTTGAACTGCTCTGAGTGACTAGTTAGTTTACAAAGTTAGGGTTTAAAGGATTAAAAAAAATTTGAACTTTTTTCCTTTATTAATATATTTTTTACATTTTTTTTGTTTTGTTTTTGTTGTGCAAAGAAGTTCCAAAAGAAATGTTTAATTGCTTCATTCGCAGAATATTTTAATGAAATGTAAATTTCTAAAAGAAAAAAAATTAAATTCACTTACTGCATTTATTTAACAGATAGCAAAATGATTGTCTTCTTTTGTAGTTTTCAAAAGATCTTAATTGGAACCGTCAATCAGCATAGTTCTAACGTTTTTGTTTTTGGATACTTTAAAAAAGCCAACCGGCTGTCATAATTTTGCGAACTGATACCACGTGATCAGTTTCACTTTAGTTTTAGAAATATTTCCTGAAACAGCCTTCGTTCAGAAAATAGAAAGTACATATATTGTTCTAATTAAACCTTTTATTGTTTAAATAATTTGACTTTGTTTGATTTATTTTAAAAAAATATAAAGGTGGACAAGACATTTTTCATTTACTAATGAGATTTTTCATTCATTTATTAATGGAAGAATGTCAGTAAAAAAAAAAAACTTGCCAAAAGATAAGCGCCTCCTCCTCCTTTTTTTTAAGTCACCAGTTGGAAAAACCACTGGTTTTTAACATGATTTACTCGCAAGGAGAGCACTATAAAATCTTTTTCATGGACTTCACGTAGTTAGGCTATTTTATACATAAATAAACTTCACTCACAAATGAAAACAATATTACCTCGCGACCCCTAAAGTTTCACAACAGTGCAGACAGATAACTAATCATGGGCCTTGAAGTTTTGAAACAAACAGACAGCGCCTATGTATGTGACGGAATAAGAAAACTCATTAAGATAAAGATTACCTTTAAAGTAGTTAATAAAATTCTTGTATATCATATTAAATATGTTATGAAAAGTTCTATGACGTTTTTATCATAAATTTAATTTCATTTCAAACAAACAGTTTAACTTAAAAATATAAGAGAATCGTAATGAAAGAATCGTAAATCTAAGGTATTTTTTATTGATGCGATTCTGATTCCCCCCCAAAATACACGATTCTTACGATTAATGTTTCCGATTCTGATTAATCATCGCACCACTACTTTGCGCAATGGCTGCTGTTCAAGTTGAAATGAAACATTGGGAAGAGTTGGTCTTGCTATAGTTTTCCCACGTGGAAACATGTTTTTCAATGCCTGCTTTGCACCATTCATTTTTCTCATTTGTTCAGCAGGAAGAGAAGAGTCTATGGGACATCTCTGATGTGTTCTTTGATGGCTTCCCAATCAGCTTTTTTTAAATATTTTGTCATTTTTTGCACTGGCTTCTAAGTTTGAAGTCGAGAACAGGGTGATGTCAACCAATATTAAGGTAATCAGCATTCTCAAGTGAACTATGGACATTTGAATAAGATTTCTAAATTAAAAAAGCTTAAATTTTATAGTTATCGGCCGATTTGAAAATGTTAAAGCTTAGAATTTAAACATAAAATAACTTTTTACAAACATAAATAAATAAAAGTGTTGGGACTACTTTCAGTTTTTCAAATATTTTACTAAGATTGACCTTTTTTACATTTTTCATTTTTCTAATTGCTCAATTCAATAAATTTTTCTAATTGCTCAATTCAATAAATCCACTTAATAAAATTAGATATAGATCTACATAATCGATATCATTTACAACAACATTAGACTCTCTATTGAACATTTTGGATCATTTCATAAAAATGTCTTTGTATTATTGTAGATTAACACGCTCCCTCCTTAAAAATGGATATGAAATTTTACTAAGTAAACTTTTTCTTTTAACCACTTTGAACATCTTCCATTTGTTAATAAAACGCGAGAGAAAAAAGCAACTACTTTCAAAGTAAAATTCGATTATGAAGGCAAATTGTTCATTCAACTTTTTAACTTGACATTTCTTTTAATATTGTTATTAGTGCTTTCTTCATTCAAATTTTGGTTTCTTTTTATTCAGTTTTTTTTTTAAACATGACCTTGGCGAATTTAACTTTCTTTTAACTTGGCCAACCTTTTGTCTATTAGTGCAATATATTCTTGGTTCACTGATTCCAGCTGTTCTGATCAATAAGAGATAAAGAACGCTTGAGTGATTGGAAATAATTGCAGCAAAGTCAAATATAGAAAATAAGTTGTAAATAAATCTCCAAGAAATGATGAATAATAAATAAAAATGGTTTTTAGAAAAGAAATAGTTAACCAGCTGAGAAAGATAACAATTGCGTTTGTCGTTCATAATCGAAATCAAACTATAAAATGAAAAGTCGATCAACAATGTGATTAATAAGAGATGAAAGATTGATATTGCATAGATCAATGAAAGAAATTATTTTAAACATGGTTGAAAAAATATGACATTATCAAAAGAAAGAATGATAAAGTCTATCCATACAAAATTAATTTTGACATCTTAAAATAATGAAAGATAAAGGTTGTGAATTATGTTTCTGACTTTTTGAAATAAGGATTGATAATCTGTTTAATTTGGATTATTAAAAATTAATTTGGATTTTTTTTAACTACTGTTTTCATCATGAATGTTCTTATTACAACATTTCAGCTGCTATAACCTCCAGCCTTCTTAAAGTGTATCTTGTTAAACTTCTAAATTTTTTCTGTTCAACTCTGAAATCTGAGGAAATTTAAAAAAAAAAAAAAAAAGGGCCTTTTATTTATTTTTATTTATTATTGCTCTCGTTTTGTCAGTCATGATCGGGCATAAGTCTTAAGTGATTTGTAATTGTATCTTTAGTATTGAATCTTCAATCTTCAGAAAGCTGCCACTTAGAACCTGATTATTACTTAGCACTTTATCCATTATGTCACGTGTTCAACAGGATGTTACTGAAGAATGTCAGATGTTACATTTACCGAAATGTTGTGAGAATAAAATCCAAACTGAGAACAATGGTTTGAATAATCCAAATAATATGAAGTTTAGAAAGAATGAAAGTTCAAAGTGTCCAAAAAATATTCCTGTGGGCAGGAAAGAGTTTTATAGAGAAATTGCGTACAAATGTTTGTTTAGGCTGTAGCTGCATGTGTTTACCTGCGTGTAAATGCGATAGTCATGTGGTTTGTTAGTAAGAGAGTATATGTATTAACTTACCTTAAACCTTAACTTAAGTGTCTTATATATATATATATATATATATATATATATATATATATATATATATATATATATATATATATATACATATATACTAGACTACCCATGACTCGTTGGGTCAGTATATATTAACTATGGAATTAATGTATGAGCGTGACACTTTTGACATAAAGAAAATAGTTTTTTTTGACATAACAGAAACATTTCTATGAAAGTATATTAAAATGAAAAAGAATATAGATAGATTTCTATGAGTCGTTCTGTTTATTATAATTGATTATTTTTTAAAAAACAATTTACAGTTACTGAATTATAAGTGGTTGGCCATACTTATAGGTAAATGTGCACTGAACAGATACTTATTTTAGTTAAATTCAAATTTTGATATATCTGCTTTTTTTTTTTTACATCATTCATTCCTGTATTACGTTTAAGTTATTTTAAACCCCATTCTTCCCATGTTAAATAATAATTTCGAAATAACAACGTTAATATTTCAGTGTCCCACTTGTTCTTTTGTTTGTTTTTTTTTTGCGTTTAAATTATCCAAAAAACAATTGTTAATACTGTCTGCCTTTTTTAATTTTTTTTACATCGTTCATTTCTGTATTACGTTTAAGTTATTTTAAACCCCACTCTTCCCATGTTAAATAATAATTTCGAAATAATAACGTTAATATTTCAGTGCGCATGTCATGCGCGCATGCGCAACCGGATGTCGTAAACTGGAAAGTGGGTTACATACATCGTTACAAGATCATTTGAGTTTTATAATTATATAGATATATATGCCAACACAATTTAACACTGTAAAAGTTTCACATTGCATCTGTTGAGGCCCTTCGACAATGGCCACAATTAACTTTTAAGGACATATCCACATACGTTGTTTGTTGAAGAAAAGTATCAGAACAAAGAAATGAAAAACTGAAGGAATGGCTTTTTTAGTGCAGTGAAATTTTCTTAAATTGGCTTAAGGAAACGACTGACTAGATATTTTGTCTATAGTTGATATGTAAATAGCTCATTCACTGTGCTGCTACTTCCAACATGGTTGTAATAATGATAGTAGTAAAGACAGTAATAATGATGAGGATTAATTTGAGACTAGCTGAAAACTGATACAGCAGAAAATGAAATGCTGATGATTAGCATAAAAAATGTCTGATGGGCTAATGGTAAGAAGGGAAATAACCCTGACACTTGAAACAACCCTTGAAATTTAGAAAGATACCATTCGCTTGTGTATTTTTGCTACATCTGGGCTGGTGAATCACCCACCAGCCTTTCCCTTTTTAACAGGGGTCAAAAAAGAGTTTGTAATCTAATAGTTGTCATACTATTTGCCAAACTCCACCTTATATGATCTCCCCACAGTGATCCTTATACTTTTTATTGCAAATACTTTGACCAAACTTACTGCATTTGTACCCCATCAAAGAAAATACTACCAACCCACCTGATTAGCAGCAAAATCCCACCACTACATGTTGGAAGATTTCCTACTGTTTCCTCAAACTGTTTGTCTCTGGAATTTCCACCCTTCTTGTTTCCTCATCATACCAACATGCAGGAATTTGAGTGTAACATGAATCTTGCTGCACAACTTTCCATCCAAGTTGCCCCACCCCACCAAAATCTAGCTCTGATCACAGTAGTCCTTATGCTTCAGTGGGAATTTATATTGTTTGAGGTGAGAAAAAAAAAAGCAGTTATAAATTATTTATCATTACATTAAATAACATTTATCAATAACTAGCAAGAAAACTTGGTGTTGCTCGGGATTGAATGAAGATCATTATTCTGAACTTTTACATTATGCTCCTAACACCATATTATTTTCTTTGTTTTTACTCTCCCTGCCTTTATCTGTCACGATCTATGAAATTCATTCAACACCAAACATCTGATGGCATCTAGCAACACAGATTTTTTGTTTTGTTTTTGCATACTTTTTTTGCACGGTGACAAAACAAACATAATTTTCAAATATCTTTGAAATATACACACAAAAAAGAAGGATATGGCTTTAATAGCATTGGTCATCTTTGATAATTATCTTTCAAATTGATACAATAACAATTGTCTCTCATAGATGAATACGTAAATATAAAGTTTTTCACGTTATTTTAATGTTCAGTAAGACAGAAATCCCAACAATATTAAATTTTATTTAATCGTTCTCCATGAACTCTTTATTCTTTGATTGAACCTTAAAAATAGATGACACTTCGAGTGCAACCTGATAGTTTTAAAGAGACTAAGATGGACAAATCTCTATGTTTATAGAGTTTGGTATGTTTACATATTTGTATGTATAAGATTCACTTCTAAACTAATTAACAGATCATTATAAATTTCGGAACATGGCTGATAGGTGTAAATGTGAGCTAAATTTAGTTTGATTTATTTTTATGCAAAGGGGGTAAAAAGAGGACTGGAAAACCGTGATAAAAATTTAGATATCTTCTATTTTTTTAAACTTTTAACAATAGGTATTAGATATCAATTAATAAATATTCCCCAAATTTTAGTTTTTTGGAGTATTTTAAAGGTTTTTGCTTAGTCTAAGGTATGATTATGTATGTGTCGCATAGCATATGAAAATAAACTTCGAAAATTGTGAATGTATCAGACTGTCGGCAAGAGAGACTATATACAGGTCGATATGATTTTTATTTTGGGTTTTATGCATGTTTAGTGCTGATGAATGGCCCCGTTGGTATAAGAATAATAAAAAACATATACACAGAGAAATATATAGAAATAAAATAATTGTAAGCTTGTATAGTAAATAAAACTGAACCTTTTTTGGATGAGCATAAAAATAAGTGTCTGTTCCCAGCTAAGTGGTATATTATAAAAAGTATTTAAAGCTCTAGTATTGCACTATCAAGCTATTTAAATGAGCTTTGTGCTATTAATATCTATATTCGAATACAAAATTGGAAATTTTATATATCTATAAGAGTGAAATTGTCTGTGTGTGTACATTTCCCTACTAAACTACTCTGTCAATTTCCAGTCTACAGACTCGAGAGTTGGCATAAGGGGTATTGAGATTTGGGAAAATCTTTTTAATCGGTTTTCGGACAGAAATTTGGATATCAAGAGGTCAAAGTTTAACGATTTGACCTTTAAAAACTCTACCAAACTTCTCCTCAAATTTTGGGTCTAAACAGTTGGAATGTTAGATGGAGGTTACTTGGACATGAATCAAACTTTTTAATTTGATTTGAGCACAAAACATTAAATGTTAAAGGGTCAAAATTGGGGTCAAAGTTTAAAAATATTGACCTCTGCAGTCTTTACACAACAAATTTTTTGGTCTAAACATTTGAAATTTTACATAAAATGTATTCAGACATGGGGCAAGCTTTTTAATCGTTTTGGGGCAAAAATTTTGCTGCCAAGAGGTCAAAGTTGAAAGAGTTGACCCTTGCAGACTCTACCAAACTCTTCCGCTAATGTTGGGTGTAAACACTTGAAATTTTAGATGTAGGTTACCTGGACATGAGTCAAACTTTTTAATATATATATATATATATATATGCACATAAAGTTATGAACAGTACATAGAGCCTGAGCAAAGCCGGGATAAACTGCTTATATATATATATATATATATATATATATATATATATATATATATGTAGTAATAAGTAGTGATCTATCGTGATACGTAGTAAGATTATACATCTAAAAACAAAAATATATTTAAGGCTCCCAAAATTCATACTAGAATAGTCCAAAAGGACCCGTGGTGTAGTGGATAAAGTACTTTGTAAAATAAAGTTGTACCACTTTTCTAGAGGCTGAAGGCTCAATCCTCAGTGCAAATTACTTAGGACTTCTACCTGGTCATGAATAACAGAACCTGAGCATGCTACTCCATGAATTAAAAACAAGGTTCCATTTGAAATTCTGTGCAGGTTTTCAATTTTGACAGAAAGAGTCCAGAGTTCTACAATACATATTCCAATTATAATCAACATCCATTATATAATTTTATATCCTAGAAAAAAATGAAAATTAGAGAATGAAAATATAGATCAAATTTAATACAAATCTGAACTATTTTAATTTTTAAATGGGAGGTGGTGTCGTATTATATCTCCTTAAACCTATTTAAAATGCTCTAAAAAAATACATTTAAGAAATATTCATTAATTTATATTTAATACTTACTGTTTAAATTTTAAGTAAATTTAACTACACCTAGATTACGTCTATCAGCTATGTTTTAAAATTTATAATGATCGGTTAATTAGTTTAGCAGTGAATCCTATATATATAAAAATATATAAATATATACACAGATCAAACTTTATATAAATAGAGATGAGATGTAATTAAATAAGTCTTTAATATTGCAACAATTAAAAGGTACAAATAGGGAAGGTAATTAGGAAAATGTTTTTAGTGCCATAATTTAATTATTGATAAATGTTATTTATGTAAAGATATGTAATTCATAATTATTTTTTTAATTCTAATGAAACTATCCATTAAAAAAGAATAACTTTAATTGTTTTTATCAAAATTAAAAAACTTTTTTATCAATTAAATTGACATGAAGAATATTCGTTGGCAAAGTGTAGTATCTGTTCTGATACTACACTTCATCTTTTCTGTTTTTGGTCGGTGAAGAAAAGAGCCTTTTAAACTGAAGCAATTTTTATTTTTTATCTCAAAGTACCTTTTTGAGGAACTGGATTTTCCCTACATTAAAAACCGACCTTGTGTCTAACTCTGTCCTTGTGCAAACATAAATAAGGAACGACGTATAGAAGAGAAAAATTTAAGAAACACAATGTAGATAGGTACTTCAGGTAGTTCCAGATATATTTGGAGATGAAGGCGGCGTATATATAAGACTTAAAAAAAAGTAATTAAAAAACAAAATTTAAAAAAATACAAAAGTAGACAGCTTTTTTTTCATCAAAATAAAGAGATGTTTTTATTTTGATCATCTGTTTGCCTTTCACCATTTTTTGAAGTGGATAAAAGCTTTCTCAGGCAGCAAAATGGAATTTACCTTTGCTATTGATTAGGAGTTGTATTGCAAGAGTGTGGAGACACTACGTAGACATCAGCGTACAACTTGTGTTAACAGCAGGATATATTAGTATCTGCAAACGGCAGATACTCAACCAGAAAGAGGCTGGCTGCATGCTGAGCAACTAAACAGCTGTCATACAAAGCGCGGATAGTTATTTATAAGAATTGATTTGTAAAAGCAAGTAGGACTACTTGATAAAAATTAAAGATTTTTTTAAATAAAAACATTATTAACTGATGTTTGCTTCATTCTGTTCAATGCTAATTATCCAAATCTAATTTGACTAAGAAACAACTCATGGACTGTGAGATGATTTTATTGACAGATGTTTAGCAATTTCTGTTTATTTTTTATCCTTCATTAAATATTTTTACTTTGTTAATTTTTAACAGATATTTTTAATTTCAGGTTTGACTTGCATCAAATAGAAAATAAACTTGCTTCAAAGATACATTTTAAGAATGACTTGAAGAAAATTTATCTACACAGAATCCTTTATACAAAATCGGATGCTGTGTAAACTATGGAAGAAAACGATTATGTTATTTAAGATTTTGTTCCTTAGAAACGCTCGTTGAGTTTGAATAAAATAAAATACATATTATATACGTTTGAAGCTAAAACGCATTTATTTTGTTTGAAATTTATATTGAAATTCAAAATATATTTCAAAGGAAACCGGCATCTTCAGTATGTCTTTTTTTTTTTTTTTTTTTTTTTTTTTTTTTGCCATGTTGTTGTTGGAGCAGAGAATCAACAAGTAGAATCCCGTTTGTTATTTTTACGATAGTTTTTTTTTAATCTCTGAACGGTGCGTTTGGTCACGCGGGATTCACGTTAAGATTTTTGTTCCTTAGAAGCGCTGGTTGAGTTTTAATAAAATAAAATACGTATTATATACATTTGAAGCCAAAACAACGCATTATTACAAAATAAACAGACATTTATTTTGTTTACATCGGCCGAAACGTGAGGATAACATCCAAGATGACAACAGTAATTTAAATAATTCAAATAAAATAAAAAAGAACATAACCATACTTGAACAACCTTTCTATTTATTTGATGTTACTCCAAGATGAAGGGAATCCTCATATGCCATGCTTGTGATTGGCGCTGAAGCTTGGCAGGCAGTGTAGGATCTATTCAGTTAAAAAAAAATTTTGTCACCCTTTCGTCCAAGAAGGAGAGATGTGGCACCAGCACAGATGTGACAACAAAACGCCATGCATCTGAACAACATGCATCTCTCCTAAAGATGATTAGATTTATTTAAATTAAGCAATAGCCATTCAATCTCCATATTTCACAATGAAAATACCATTAAAATTGAAGCATAACAGTCCAAACTACCCCCCCCAAAAAAAAAAACTCCAGCTTTACAAATATGAGGATGCGTCTTAAAGAGGGATTTAGTTAAACTTTTTTGTCAACAACAAACGAAATTCAGTTTTTTCTATAAATACATTGATACAAGTTTGGTATTTATGCAGAATAAGGACCGTGCTATCGTCGGAATTTTCTGGGAAGTTTACACAAAATGCTGAAAGATGTCGAAACAATGAAATCACAACAGCCAATGTCATTTAGGAAAACACTAATTTACTTTGATTGGTTTATTATAAATATAAATATATATGTTCATGTTTTTGAACAAAAAATAATAAAATGAAGAAAAAATAATATAAAAAATCGAAAAAAACTTTTGTTTGCTATAAGTTTTTTGTTATTAAAAAATAAATATTTATTCATGAAACTTACCTTACAATGAGTGTTTTTACTTTTTGGTTTGAATTTTAATTTTGTTGGAGTTTCGTAAAAATTATTCAATAATTTTTCATTGTATTTTCTTCATAACTATTATTTTCATTTTTCAATTAATTTTTCATTGAATTATTTTCATAATAATAGAAAAAATATATTTCGCATTGAAAAACATTTGGCCAACATTTGTGCAAAAAAATAAACAAAACAACAAAATAATCATGAAACTTTCGTTTGGCACCTTCTAGCGTTTTATATAAACTGTTCAGAAAATTCTGATGATAGCACGATATATAAGTACCCATACATTATCTATATCTAAATGAATCAGGATTTTTTTCAGGATTTTAATAGAAGTTAAATTTATGATGTACCGTATTTAGAGTAAATTATTTATATGTAAGATAGATATGTATAGATTGATTTTAGAACTATTTCTATTCAATAACTATTGGAAATCATTACAGATCAATATTGTCCAGACTAACCAAAAGTTGATGTTATCAAGCCGACTAGCACTAAAAATGGTAATGCACAGGTGTGAACCTAATACTCAACAACTGATCACGTGATATGTTAAGTGTGAAGGAAAAACGTTTCTCCAATGTTCTATGCGAATGTTTGTAAAAGAAGGCATTCAGACGACTCTGGCAGATTCATCAATAAGGTTCCCCATTTCCACGTCTGACCACATTCGCATAGAAAAAAAATCAACATTGCATAGAAGAGAAGGCTTGCAGATAAGAGAAACAAATATTTTTTGTTTTCAGTGTGTATATTATGGCGTGTCTATAAGAAATTTGTAATAACATATTTAAAAAATGATAGTAGAAATATATGAATGATTTTGTAATATTTTAGAAATATCATTTTATGCTACTTGACAAAAAGTCTGTCTCTTCCAAAATTAAATATCTATCAGATTAATGATGAAAATTGGTAAAATGGTAATCTTTTTTATTATTAAAAACATAGTTAAAAGGAGACCATATAGATATAAACAGATTTATTTATAGACTCTATACAAGAAATACTATCGATGACTAAAGTTGAGAAATGAGTCGGCTTTACATTTTAGTGTAGCAGACACAAATAGACCCCTTTTCTTCTCCTCTGAGTGAGTGATGCGGCCTTAAATTGTTCAATCTGAGGACTTGCACATGAATACGAATCAACCCCCTTTTCTTCTCGCGCATTCGCTTCCTCTGAGTGAGTGATGCGGCCATAAACTGTCCAATCTGAGGACTTGCACATGAATACGAATTAACCCCTAGGGACCAGACAGCTTCCGGTCCCAGAAGAAAACTCTCGCTCTTACGCTACCAGCCTTCGTCGGTGCTAGACGTCTGTTCGCTTCGCTGCCCCTACTAAAGGTATCGACGACAGCCACTGGCTGTAACTACCTCGTAAGGCAGTGGAGACCCGACTCTACTTTCTTCCTTCCTTTCTTTCTAAAGTACGCTTTGCGAATAAACCTTTCCCTTGTTAAGTTGAAGAAGTTGTTTGTCATTTGTTCATAGAATTGTGTTATTTTATTTTATTAGGGAAATTTCCTAAATTAGTACTTGGCATAAGAAAAAGGTGTAACACTCGGGTACAAAAAGGAATAATAATTACTTTAATTGTATACAACGTACTGTGCTACAATGCTATTATTTTCGAAGCATGTGATAAATGGGGAAACAAGTTTATTCGCAAAAACATGCAAACAGAAAAATAAACATGAACAAAAGCATTTCGATCATGTTAATATAAAATTTAAAAAATGTACTCGAAGATGGTCTTGATGTGGATTAAACTGGTTGAGTATTGTATTCTTTGTTTCATTCTTTTCTTAGAATTTTCCACAAAATAGTTGAAAATAGCAATTACAAAAACGGATTTGAGAACTGCTAGTATCGAAAAGAACAAAAGGTCGAAGTAACGTTGAGATTGACCTGTTAATATCCAAAAACGACCCCAATACTCTTGACCTGTTAATATCGAAAAATGACCCCAATACGCTTGACCTGTTAATATCGAAAAATGACACCAATACTCTTGACCTGTTAATATCGAAAAACGACCCCAATACTCTTGACCTGTTAATATCGAAAAACGACCCCAATACTCTTGACCTGTTAATATCGAAAAACGACCCCAATACTCTTGACCTGTTAATATCGAAAAACGACCCCAATACGCTTGACCTGTTAATATCGAAAAATGACACCAATACTCTTGACCTGTTAATATCGAAAAACGACCCCAATACTCTTGACCTGTTAATATCGAAAAACGACCCCAATACTCTTGACCTGTTAATATCGAAAAACGACACCAATACTCTTGACCTGTTAATATCGAAAAACGACCCCAATACTCTTGACCTGTTAATATCGAAAAACGACCCCAATACTCTTGACCTGTTAATATCGAAAAACGACCCCAATACTTTTGACCTGTTAATATCGAAAAACGACCCCAATACTCTTGACCTGGTAATATCGAAAAACGACCCCAATACTCTTGACCTGTTAATATCGAAAAACGACCCCAATACTCTTGACCTGTTAATATCGAAAAACGACCCCAATACTCTTGACCTGGTAATATCGAAAAACGACCCCAATACTCTTGACCTGTTAATATCGAAAAACGACCCCAATACTCTTGACCTGTTAATATCGAAAAATGACCCCAATACTCTTGACCTGTTAATATCGAGACAATAAAAACGGTCTAAATACTATTGGGAACTGTTAATATCGAAACACGATCAATTGAAAAGTTGCTATTTTACATAATTGAAAGGTCAGAAGTTCACACACATGTTCAACCAATTGCAATAAATTCAATTAAATTTGAACATAATTAAAATCATCTCAGTAGAATCAATTTGCGTTGTTGTTGTTGTTGTTGTTGTTGTTGTTGTTGTTGTTGGTGGTGGTGGTGGTGGTGGTGGTGGTGGTGGTGGTGGTGGTCAGTCTTTGATTGTATTTTGGCCGCTGTGTATTCTTTCCCGTATGACTTGACGACACACATTAAAAAAATAAGAATAGTTTAAGATTACCATAAGGCTTCGTAATTAGAATTGTTCAGATGAATCTATGGCACAACGGATAAAAGTTCTAAGTTATAATCAGTTCTGCATGACACTATTCTGGAAGTTGGATGCTTCAATAGAGGCGATGCTAATAATACATTTAATAATTACTTAAAACTTCTACCCTTTCATGACCGAGAGAATGAGAACAAACTATCCCCCTGGATTAAATAAAGGGTTTCATTTGAAAGTTTATACAGATTACTAAGTTCAACAAGATGCACCTGAAAAAAAAACTTAAAATCTCGGAGGTTACATCGGTCGAAACGTTGTGAGAATAACATCAAAAATGATAATTTTCCAAATGATACAAGTCTAACTGCTGTTGGTTATTTTTGCATTATGTAGGCTGATGTTTTCTAGGTACTTCAGTCGATAAACAGTAATTTTGAAATTGATGAACAGTCATGCCGGCAACAACTGTATTGAGTGTAACGTAAATCAAATCATATAACTGTTCATGAATTCAAAAAATTACAACAAAATAACTAGTCATTTGAATACATGTATATGTTATGCAAGAATCAGCAACCTATACAAGACACAGATAATCAATAAACAGTAATAATTGAATAGAGGAAAAGTATCACATTGTATGAACTTGAAGAAGACCAGTGTGCATATCAGCCCAAACGTTGTCAAATGAATAAATAAATGCATAAATAAATAAATCCACATAAAGACAAAACTGAAAATAACGTAACTCCTCTATCTAAAAATCCTGATCAAAATCAGTAAAATGAAGTGTTAAATTTTTACGAATCTGAAATGTAACTTGCACTAAAGCTCAAATGCAACACACAAAATGAATAATCGATAAAGAAGCCGACGGGAATAAAGATTAAAATAAGAAATGAATAAACATTACTTTTCTAAAATTGGTAAATACATAAAATGTTTCAAGGGAGATGATGACTAATTGAATTTTTGTTTTCAAACAAATATATATATTTTTTTTCTCGTTTTTTTTTTTAATATTAGATTTATTTTCTATTTTAAGCATAGGAAAGTGCAAATGATGATCAAACATGGCGATGTTCATGAACATTCTACAATTAATACATTGTTCTACTGTTCTTTTCATTTTCTTGATTTCTTTTCTTTTTTTTTTAAATCTTTATAATAAAGTAGAAGAAAAAATGGCATTTCTATTGGAACGTTTCAGGCAATATCCGAGCTTCTTTAAACGCGTCTTTTCAAACTTGGGAAACTTTATGTCGAATTGACAAATCTGTATGGAAGTTTGAACATGACCTTTTATTTAATCTAAGAGAATACATTGTTTTAATTCCATCAGCCATGACAGAGTAGAAATGTTATGTAATTCTTAATTTTATTCTTAATTAGCATCGCCTGTAGTGAGAATTCTACCTTCAACCCTCAAAAGATTGTCACTTAAAATTGCTTGTACTCAACACCTTTATCCGTTGTACCGCTAACGACCATTATGAGGATAGTAGGATGTAATTTACTAACCATTATTAATCTGTAATTTGTTCGTTATGATTTTGCTGTCAGTTCATTTTGTCCAGTAGATCTAATTTTGATTTCTTAAAATTTTGAGTTATGTTTTGTTCAAGTAATTTATAATACTCGTGTTTGGTAAGTTTATAAAAGCTTTGTGTTTTGTCAGCTTCTTTACAAAGATGTGTTTTGAGTTATTAATTTTTTTAACAGTATTATCCAATTTCCTCTTGAATAGTTTTTTTTTTCTTTTGTGAAAGGTAATATTCTTGATGATATTCATAAAATCTTTTTGCAAAGTTGTCAAGTTCAACACGAGGTGCAGATTCCTGATTTCTAAATCCAAAGTAATCTTTTTTGGTTTTATGAGATTTATCCATTTGATCTTTTTTCTTTTATGTTTTTCTTTTTTCTTTTATATATTTATAACCTTTATATTATTTTAACTCAATGTAATTTGAATAATTTAAAATATATTTTGTTTTATTTAAAAAAATATACATGCATATATGTGTATATGTTTTTGTATTGTCGATATTTTCTCTGATATATTTAAGCTCCGCCTTACATGTTGAGCTTTTTATTATCTCGATAAGTCTCCAATTTAAAGAATCCTTTAATAATTCTTTGTTCCCCTCATATCTGTGTGTGTGTGTGTGCGCATAATGTGTATATATACATATATATGCACATGTGTGTGTATAGGTATATTTAACACTGAGTAAGCTAGACAATTATTAACACTCCCACTTTAATAAAGGAAACTCTCTCGTTTACTCAATAAAGTTATCTGTTAACCTTATTTTCTCATGCAGGCTTTAGCTAGAGGGCTCCTTACGTAGATGAGTTTGTAAGATTCATATTTTCTTCTTCTCTTCTTCTTCCTTCAACTCTCATCCCAGTTTACATTCTCCTTTTCTCATTATTCTCCTCTTTCTTTTCAATATGCAAACTTCTGACATCTTTTGTTTTAAATTGCAATATTAAGGTTATTTGGCTTTTTCTATCTCCATTTCATGACTAAATCTTTCAAAAAGAAGGCACCCATATCACCTGATGACTTTATTGGTTATTTATAACTGATTAACCGAAACATTGCCATGATTGTGGAGTGATCATATAAACTGTTTATCTGAATATATATATATATATATATATATATATATATATATACACACACACACACACATATATGAATCAACAGTTGTTTAAAAAAATGGTTTTTGCAAGAATTTGTGCCAGTTGTCCAGAGACGTTTTCTTGAATTAGGTAAACCTGATTCAAAGTGCTTGCTTCTGTTGGACAATTGTAGAGCACATCCTCCTGAGTCAGAACGTGTCATCTTACGGGAATATTTTTGTGTGCTACTTACCACCTAATGTGACTTCTCTCATCCAACCTATGGATCAAGGGATTGTTTGGAACTTAAAATGTTTCTACAGAAATGATTTCATGATGAATATGATAAATAGTACCGTGAGTATAAGCGATTTTCAGTGCCATTTTACTATCAAAGATGCCATATTTTCTCTCGCAAGTGCATGGAATCAAGTTCGAGCAAGCATATTAACAAAAGCATGGGGTAAATTATGCCCAGCGCCAAAGGCTTCTGAACTGAAAGAATCAGAGAATACATCTGGTCTAGAAAAAATTCTTGAAACCAAACAGTTACGACCAACTACGCTGTTCTTAAATCACTTAATGCAAATGATGTTGAAATGTGAGTGCAACAAGATGAGGAAACTACTGATCAATATCCTGAAGGCAGTAATGGTGATGAAAATAGCGACATCTCCCATTCTCTTGACTCTAATGTAAATAACCAAGAACATTCTGATGAAGCAATATCATGGGATGAGGCAGAAAAGTCTATGGAGACGGTTATAAAATTTCTAGAAAAAAGTCCTTACTTTAGTGACAACTATGTTTTGCAAGCAATGTCATTCCAAAGAGATATAATCATAAAGAAGCTACAGAACCAAGAAATTGTAGATTTTCGTGATCGCTTACGGAATACAATGGTAGCGCCCGAGAGCTCAATCAATGAAAATAGAAACTGCAATGAGACTCATTCAATGAATAACTAAAAAAAAACGAATTTTACATAAATGTATGATTTCTGTAGATGATAACTTAGGTAATAAATACCTAACAACTAAGAGTAGATTTAATTTAGGTTCAATATTTTTGTTCCTGGTAATAATATTTAACAATTCTTGCTTGCAATATATCGTAAACTCAACTTAATATATACTTGAAGTATCATATAACAATGAATTTCATTTGCTATTTCTTAATTCTTAGAAAATTAAAGTTAACTGCAGCACATTTTTTTATCACGAAACTTGAACAGCATCCTCTAATTTGAACGAAGCGGATGTTCAAATATAGGAGTTGTACTGTCTATATATATATATATATATATATATATATATAACTAGCAAAAGTACCCGTCGTTGACTGGGTTCAAAAACAGTCTACAGAAAATGGACTCTGATTTATGAAAGTATGATAGGTTACGAAAAGGAAGGATTGTAAAGAGATAGCTTCGAATTTGGGGGTATCAAAACCAAGCAAAATATGATGAAAGTAAAAATAAAATAGATAAACCCCATAATTTATTATACCATACCTGTTCACACTGAAACACTTATCACAATATTCTGTGGATCTATATTAAAAAACATTGTTAAACTTTGTGACATATTTCCATTCTATGGAGGTCAGGTGCGAACGGACCCCCCATAATTTTATTATACCATATTTCTTCAAACTGAAACATAATTATCAAAGTATACTTACGCAGATAGATATGAAAAGTCTTTATTAAAGTTTGTGCCTATTTCCATTCTATGGAGGCCAGGCGCAAACGCAGGCCCCACAATTTTATCATACCATCCCTATTTAAGTTAAAACATACTTATCAAAGTATTCTTATGTACATCTATATCAAAAACACTTGTAAACGTTTTTTTTTTTTTAATTTTTAAATTTTTTCTTTCCATACTTTGTGGACCAGGTACGAACGCAGACCCCACAATTTTAATGAACCACTGTTCTGCCAGATCAAACATACACATTCCTGTGTCTCGATACATCTTCTAATATTATATGTAATCAGTTTTTTAAAATAGTCAACCATATAGGAGCCTATTCGTAACCACACACACACACACACACACACACACACACACACACACACACACACACACACATTCAGTTTTATTTTATAGATGTTTGTGTGCGCACACGCATGTGTGTATGCGTCAAAGACTGGGTAAACAAACCCCTGTAGAAATCAAAGCTTTTAAAATGGTTGTCAGCCAAGAATTGAATACAATTCTGGCAAGAAAACAATATATGATTTCTCTTTATTGGTTTATTGGTTTATTTTCCTTGAGTGGAGTTAAGAGGGATAGGCTGTTTCAAATTGAATCAATAGAAGCAAAGGATAATACAAGGACAATTGTTTTCGTTATAGCTAAAAGTTTTTCGGTTGGAACCATAGCATAAATATACACTTATTGACCACAGGTTTAACACTGTAGTATTTTATCTACTGGTCAATCAGTAAGTAAATCTAAATATCACTTATTGCTAAGTAAATAGTAAGAAAAAATAATTAATATTTACACGACATATCATTTTAGGCAACACCTCAATTTAGTCGTAAATGTATTATCTTTGTGTGTGTGTGTGTGTGTGTGTGTGTGTGTGTGTGTGTGTGTGTGTGTGTGTGTGTGTGTGTGTTACAAAAATTATTGGCCTGTTCACTACATTATTCCCTCAACGGAGGGAGTGTAATGAATAGACAGACAATTTTCGCCTTTATAATATTGAACTTTGTAGGCTTCCTTTGGATCGTCTAAAAGTTGATCTTCATTCATTTCCTTCTACATTTTTTTCTTGAAAATTTCTAAACACTAATGCTTACAGCCAATTCATTTGCACCTAAAGTTATAAACGTGCATATATGCCAAATTGTTTTATTCATAGTTCAACCGTAAAGCCATCTAAGATAAATTGTGTCCTTTTGGTCATTGCACAATATAGAGTGCCTCAAATATATTTTATCCACTTTAGAACATATAATTGTGCTAAGTAATATGCAAGGAGGGATAGCTTTTTAATTATATTGAGCAGAAGGGTTAGTTTTTCATGCTGATAACGATTGTAGAACTTCATTCAGTCAATATATATATAATATGTAATGTTTGTGTGTGTGTGTGTTTGCCAGTTCTTTATTTCTATGCACATAACTAATGTATTATAATACCATGTTATTACAGTGCAATAATATCCTTACATACAAAACAAAACACGATCTATCCAAAGCGCAACAATACAGCATATACAGAAAATTGTTTGCATAACACAAAGAACATTTTCTCTCATTCATAATCAGAAATTCAAAATTAGAGAAAACGTTTTTCATGGTAAATTAATCGCCAATCAGAATTATTCAAATCTTATTTTGTGAAATTTTAAAATCAAATAAAGCTCAATATTCAAGTCAAATTAAATTCAGTTTTCTTTAAAAGAATTTAAAGAATTCCATCACAAAAGAATAGAATATTACCGTTATATTTTATTAGAAAATGTGCTCTCTGACAAGAAGAGAGTTATTTTATCTTAAACTAGAATAATACCCGTTTCATAAGTAATAAAAGGAGTATTAAATGTATAGGCGGTCCCCAGTCGCCTGTGAAGTCTCAAGCCTAACGGGTCTTAAAAATAAATTGAAATTCAGGATATCCTACTTAGCATCTAATGATTATGGATCACATTTAATGCAAATCTGATGCATTTCAATCTTTACATGGACAGTTGTGCTTATCTTATTCCAAACAGAAAACCTTTTAAATACTCCCAAAAACTGACATTTAAGAAATATTTATTAATTAATGTCTAATAGCTATCGATAAAATTTCTAAAAACAAAAATCGGAGCTATTTTAATTTTCACAAAGGCCTTCCACATCTTCTTTGTTCTGTTTGTAAAAAACGTAACTTTATATGAATAGAAACGATTTTTAAAGTATCAAATATTGACAATTTAATCCAAACTGATTCATGAAATTATTTTTAAATAAATATTTACATAAGGTTTTAGGTAAATAACAAATGTTATTAACAAATGTTATTAACAAATGTTATTAACAAGTGTTATTAACAAATGTTATTAACAAGTGTTATTAACAAATGTTATTAATAAATGTTATTAACCAGTGTTATTAACAAATGTTATTAACAAATGTTATTAACAAATGTTATTAACAAATATTATTAACAAATGTTATTAACAAATGTTATTAACAAATATTATTAACAAATGTTATTAACAAGTCTTATTAACAAATGTTATTAACAAGTGTTATTAACAAATGTTATTAACAAATGTTATTAACAAGTGTTATCAACAAATGTTATTAACAAATGTTATTAACAAATGTTATTAACCAGTGTTATTAACAAATGTTATTAACAAGTGTTATTAACAAGTGTTATTAACCAGTGTTATTAACAAATGTTATTAACAAATGTTATTAACAAGTGTTATTAACAAATGTTATTAACAAGTGTTATTAACAAATGTTATTAACAAATGTTATTAACAAGTGTTATTAACCAGTGTTATTAACAAATGTTATTAACAAGTGTTATTAACAAGTGTTATTAACAAATGTTATTAACAAATGTTATTAACAAATGTTAACAAATGTTATTAACAAATGTTATTAACAAATGTTATTAACAAATGTTATTAACAAATGTTATTAACAAGTGTTATTAATAAATGTTATTAACAAATGTTATTAACAAGTGTTATTAACAAGTGTTATTAACAAATGTTATTAACAAGTGTTATTAACAAGTGTTATTAACCAGTGTTATTAACAAATGTTATTAACAAATGTTATTAACAAATGTTATTAACAAGTGTTATTAACAAATGTTATTAACCAGTGTTATTAACAAATGTTATTAACAAATATTATTAACAAATGTTATTAACAAGTCTTATTAACAAATGTTATTAACACTTGTTATTAACAAATGTTATTAACAAATGTTATTAACCAGTGTTATTAACAAATGTTATTAACACTTGTTATTAACAAATGTTATTAACAAATGTTATTAACAAATGTTATTAACACTTGTTATTAACAAATGTTATTAACACTTGTTATTAACAAATGTTATTAACAAATGTTATTATGGTGTTTGATTGTAAATAGGATTTAATCCATCTGGCAAATCGTTTCCATGCGTCAAAAACAAACAATTGTGAGTAAAGTCTGTCGAATTTCATATTGATGTATGGATCAGCTCAGAGAGAATACGTTGCTTTTTTTTGCAAAGGAGTCACCATTATCAAGGCACGGAGGTCACTTGAGGATAAGATTTAATGAGTATACGGTAGTCAATGAGATAATATCGTAGTAATCGTTAGTAGTGGATATTTGGTAAAGTGGATTACTTAAGATTAACATCTCATCAAGAACTTGTTTACGTTGGACTTAATTATGATCAGATTGTAGTCAGCTGGAAAGCAGGGAAACAGAAGAGAGTTCCACAGGCAGTTCTAAGAAAGAAGCTTTGTTCCTCGAATCTACCTTTTGATTTAGGCACAGATAAAGAGTGGGGGAAATTATTGATAGTGGAGTGTTTTTCAGGAAAGTTTGGCGAGGACTGGAGCTCAGACGAGCACTTGCCATAAAAATAACGATAAAGCAGAAACAGCCTCGCAATGTCTCTTCTGTGAGAAAGCGGTTGCGGGGAAAAGAAAAGGGTATTCCCCTACTAGGCTATGAAGTCTATTTTAAACTCTGTCAAGACAAGATAAGCTGCTTCTAGCAGCTCCTTCCCAGATGTGGCAACAGTACTCCATCCTTAGACGTACCTGGCTTTTATATAAATAGAGAAGTGCATCAGCAGTGAGATATTTAATGGAGCAGTAGAAAGATCCCACCATTCTTCTAGCAGCCTTGGCAACAGATTTGATGTTCATGTTACATTTCCGTTCAGGAGTAAAGGTCAAACCCAGAAGCTTATCAAAACATGGAACCTCCCCAAGATGAGAGCGATTAATTTCACTTGATGCCAGATGGGTATCAGAGCATTAATGATGCAAAGATAGAAGCTTGGTTTTAGATGCATTAAAAGTAACCAGCCACCTCTTTCCCTACTGCACCATGTGATCAAGATCAGAGAAGAGAGAATCGGAGAGAACTTGGTTGTTTACAGCCTTTGAAGTGTTGCCATAAATGGTAGTGTCATTAGCATAAATATCTACGAATGATCTTAGAATCTTAGAATATGATTTGGGAGATCATTGATGTAGATCAGAAAGAGAGTTGGGTCCAGGATGGACCTCTGAGGGACTTAAGCATTAATACTGTGAGCTTTTGATCACCCATCAACCACTACTCTTATGAACCTATCAGAGAGAAATGATTTAATAATTGAGAAGATATTTTCAGCTATACCATATCGGGATATCTTGTAGAGTAGGCCTTTATGCCATACCCAACCAAAGGCCTTTGATAAGTCAAGCAATTGCCTTAGAAACGAGGCCTCTGTCAAGAGATATAACCATTAGCACATATGCTGTAGATCTAGCAAAATGGAAACCATATTGCATGTCACTGACAAGGTTATTTTTGCTTTTCTATTTAACACAGATTCCAGCAACTTACTTATGATGCACAGGAGACTTATTGGTCTGCACTGAGAGGAAGATGACCGATCACCTGAATTTTTAAATACGAGACATTCTGATGAGGTTTTCCAAGGTGTTGGGAAGCAATTCTCCTTAAGACAACACTTAAACAGCCTTGTAAGTATAGGGGCTAATTCTGGCTGAAGCTCTGGTTGCCTGTCGGTGCCAGACACATAGGGGGGCTCGTGAACAATCTGAATTAGTTCATAAGCAATTGAGAAATCGTGATAGAACCTTCCCTCATCATCTGTCTTGGTTGAATGGACAAACCATTCCACATTATGAACATTGAAGTCTCCCCAACTGTTAATGTTAGCTGAAGGATGAACAGACAGGATATGGTCAATTTTTTCAAATATGCTCTTAAAGATAGTAACTCTGCTGTTGTGGGGGCGATAGAGGGGAAATATAAATGGAGTGGTGTAAACAAGTGCACAATTTAGGATCTTTTCCACATGGAAAGCCATCTCTAATGTAGGCACATATTCCATGCTCATGGCGATCTTGGGAATCAGATTTGGACGTTAAACTAGAATATCCTTTAATCATGAACTCATCTAGGGAAATAGTTGGTCCAATGCCAGTTTTGCTTAGGAATAATAGGTCTGGTTTCTGTAATTTGGTTTCAACCTCTGGAAAGTTGGAATGTAAACCACTGATGTTGGAGAAGGATACATAGTAGTAGTTAGGTTGGAAGTTGGAGTTCTTGGTTTTATCTTGTATTCTTTCTGGATAGTTTTCATGATGAAGTTTTAGGATTTATGGAACAGGTCGATAGACTTTGTTAGAGTAGGGCAGAGAGGGAAAGTAAGGGAGAAAAAGATGTGAAGAAATTTTTTTTGTAGACCATGATAAGATAAAGTCATAAAAATTACCCACTAATATGGCATCGAGAGGCCCCACCAGAAGCTACTGCATGATCAATAATCTATTCACCAAATGGCAATATAGCAGCCCCAGTACTTTGCACCTGCTGATAGGATGCCAACTTAGAATACAGCTTTTTCTTCTCCCTTTGTCAGAAAAATCACTTATTCTAAACGAGGGGCAAATTAGGAGAAGCGAGAGTTACGGGAGCTGCCAACAACGCATCCACAATGCATTGTCTACTCTCCATTAAAAAAGAAATGATAAGTATTCTACTTAATTGACCCGTTTAGAGAAATGTATGGCGATAGGTTCTCCTCTCATTAACTGAAATAAAGAAAGAATTCAATTGTTAAAATTTACGTATGTAATTCTTGAGCAACTCGGTTGTTTTCTTTGAGTGATTCCCCACTTGATTTGAATAGAAATTGTCTACTCTTTTTGCTAACATATTCGACGCTAGATGGCGCTTTATTAGTATGACTATTTGAAAAGTATACTAAAAAGAATAGTGTCAACAGTTTTTTTTTTTTTTTTTTTTTTTGCAAAAGAATGCGTGGCCAGACATTGGTTCAAAATTGGAGAATGCGGTTATTTTGAGAAAAATAACAAGCGAATCACAAATCGCAAATTAAAAACAATAAACTCCAATTATAAATTTTAACTAGTTTTCTTTTGGGGGTGGGGTGAGGGAGGCAAGTGCACAAGAAAAACAATTAGGTACATAGATAATGTTGCAACTGACAATGTTGCCTCAGATTGGTACATTCAACATGGCTCTCTACATTTAGCAAGGGCTAGAGTTGAAACAAAAACAAAAAACAGATTCATTTAAAAAATGTAGGAGTTTTTTATACAAAACAAACAATACAAGTTACGTTGTATATTTTATTTTGAAATTAATTAATAATGATACAATCAATTTTGATCCACAAATCCTCTAAATCAAAAATAAATCAATCCATGAACACACTTTAGCATCAAATTTCACTTTGACCTGTGAACAATATAGTGATGCACAAACACAAATTCAGTATTGTGAACCATACTAACATCGCACAGAGCATCAGATTTGTGTACTGTGAACATCATTTGATCGTTGCATCATGATATGATGAAGAAGATGTTGATGTTATTGTTCTCACAGTTTAGTCATGTGAAATTAAAAACAAAGAATAAAATGTTACACAATAATTAACCAAATAAAACTTGTATTATAAGTCATGTGTATTGTATACGTCTATTATATGCTATAAGTGATGCTATAAGCATGTATTGTTAGATACTGATACCAAATGTAATATTGATCAGGCTTTAATGACACAAAACATCAATAATGCTTCCTCTTTCACTGTAGTTTTATTAACTCTATTCAATATTCAATAGAAATCCTGCACTCACATATCCACAAAAGCCTTTCTTTTAGTTCATTCCTGCCAGTATTGATTGAACTTCTTTTACAGCTTTGGGCAATTTTCAACTCATTTCTGCTGAAAGAATGGCAATAGAATCAGGTTTCTTTCAATTAAGAAGCACAAAATAAAGAATATAACAAATATGGCAGTGGACCATTTAAAACGAAATAGAATTGATAAATGGGTTCCAGGAATTGTTATCTTACAATGGTTCTTTATATGGCGCTGATCCAAGATATATCAAAACAAATAAGCATAGAATAATTTATTGCTTTTCATTGAATTATTCAGAATTCATATGTCGAACATGTAACAATAAATTATCAGTACCAGCTATCAGAGCTCATAGATATGTGCTCAGTATCACTAACACAGAATTTGCCAACCCCCTCTTCGAGCACTACTTTAATCGTCTTTAGCCCCCATTTTTTGCAAGACAGGAGCAAACCGACTGCCCGTGACAAATCTGTATCTATTACATAGATCTGTTCGCCTGTGTTTCTGACTAGGAAATACTAAAGATACTCTTACAAATATTAGATAATCTGATTTGGTATCATCCCAAGCAGGTTATGGGAAAAATATATACTCTAATGTTCATTTGGTTGGGGCCACCAGAAACCAAGTTTATGAGGGAGGGGGTAAAAAAAAAAAAAAAAAAAAAATTTTTTTCCCTGTTATGTTTTTGATTTTTTTTAGATGAGGATTTTTAATTCATATCATTTGGATTATTCAGACTATAGTTCTCATCCTCAGTGTTATTTTCACAACGTTTCAGCCGATGTAACCTCTGATCATCCTCGGGTGTAATCTTGTCAAACTCAGAAATCTACATAGAATTTCAACCTGAACCTTTAATTTAATCCATTGCGGTAACATGTTCTTGTTCTGTCAGACATTACCAGTAAGTAGTAATTGTATTCTGAATATCGCCTGCACTAAAGAGTGAGCCTTTAACCTCCAAAAAGTAAACTATAATTGTGAGTTACTTAGGATTTATGACTGACAGAACGAGAGCATACTACCCCTGTTGATTAAATAAAAGTTTCTGCTCAAAGTTCTATGCATATTCCAGAATTTGAAAGAAAGATTTCTGAGTTCGACAAGATATACCTGAAGAAGTCTGAATAATCAAAAAAATACATATTTCTTTCATTATTACTGGTAAATAGGTGAAATATACTGTGGAAATGAGGTTAAATAGTTGACTATGTTAACTTTATCTTTTTCTATTATATTGAATTAGCTGCCAAAGTAACATGTGAGAAAGAGAGGGGGAAGAGAGGGAGAGAGAGGGGAGAGGAGGGGAGAGATAAAGTAATGCGAGGTAGACAGGGATACGTTTTGTAAGAAAGAAATGATACACTTTTAAAAATTTTTCTTTTTTGTTATTTTTTTTGCATAAGCATCATCACTTATCAAGGCCGAGAGATCACTCGAGGATAAGGGGAGATCACTCGAGGATAAGGGTTAAGAGTATACAGTAGTCAATTGGACAATATAATAATCATTAGTAATGGAAGTTCGGTAAATTTGTTAACTCAAGTGGAACAGCGCATCAAGAAATTGTTTACGTTAGGCTTGAAGACAATCAGATTGTAGTCAGCTGGAAAGCAGGAAAACAGAAGACAGTTCCATATGCGTGCAATTCTAAGAAAGAAGCTTTGCTCATGGAATCTACATTTAGGTTTAGGCACAGATAAACAGTTGGGGGGATTTATTGATAGTGTTTTCAGCTAGACGAGTGTTTCTTGTGAAAGTTTGGCGAGGGGGTACCATAAATTGGAGCTCAGTCGAATACTTGCCATGAAAATAACGATAAAGCAGAGACAAACTCACAACATCTCGTCTGTGAGATAGAGGTTGCAGGGAAGAGAAAGGGACATCCCCTACAAGGCTACAAAGTCTATTTTGAACTCTATCAAGGCAGGACAAGTCCTTTCTAGCAGCTCCTGATGTGGCAATAGTATTCCATCCTTAGACTTACCTGGCTCTTATATAGATAGAGAATTGCATCAGCAGTGAGATATCTACTGGATTGATAGAAGGATTCCACCATTTTTCCAGCGGCCTTGGCAACAGATTTAATGTATGTGTTCCATTTCAGATCAGGAGTAAAGGTCAAGCACAGAAGCTTGTCAAAACATGAGGCCTCCCCAAGATGAGAGCCATCCATTTCAGTTGATGCCAAATGGGGATCAGAGCGTTGATGATGTAAAGATAGGAGCTTGGTTTTAGATGCATTAAAAATAACCAATCTCCTTTCCCCATTGTACTACGTGCTCAAGATCAGAGGAGAGAGAATCGGAGAGAACTTGGTTGTTTACAGTCTTAGATGTGCTACGATAGATGGTAGTGTCATTAGCATAAATGTCTACGAATGATGTAAGAATGTGATTTGGTAGATCATTAATGTAAATCAGGAAGAGAGTTGGGCGCAGGTTGGACCCCTGAGCGACTCCAGCATTAATACTGTGAGCTTCTGATTTTTGCCCATCAACTACTACTCTTATAAACCTATCAGAGAGAAATGATTTAATAAGTGAAAAGACATTTCCAGCTATACCGTAGCTGGAGATGTTGTGAAGTAAACCTTTATGCCGTAGTCTATCAAAGGCCTTCGATATGTCAAGAGCAATTGCTCTAAAAAGGTAGCCGCTGTCGAGAGATTCGCTAATCCTATGAGATATAACTGTAAGCATATCTGCTGTAGATCTAGCAGAACGGAAACCATATTGCATGTCACTAAGAAAATTATTTTTGCTAAGATGGTTGTTTACTTCTCCATTTAACACAGATTCCAGCAACTTAATTCATGATGCACACGAGACTTATTGGCCTGTACTGAGAGGGAGATGAGTGATTACCTGAATTCTTAAATACAGGATATACTTCCATGCTTCCAGGCAATGCCGATCAGCCCTGCTTGTCTTATTTGTTTGAACTTCATTAAAAATTCCTGATCGTTGGATAACAATGAAGCATCACCATTTTTATGCAATTAAACAATTAACAACAGTGCCACCTGTGGTGACAAACCATTTGATCCAATCTACTAAAAAAGGGACATAACTCTTGATGGAAATAAATAGCAAGCAGAGTCCAACTTCAAGGAAGTTTAGCATTCCCAACCAGTACACCCAACCAGTATGTTTTTTCACTCACTCTGCTTTATTTCCCCAATGCATCACAAAATCGTGAAAATTAATGTTTGCTAAATTATTATCTCCACTAAGAGGTTATGTTTTTGGTTGAGTTTGTTTCCTTGCTCGGTCAGTGGAGGAGAAATCCTTCATGACTGAGACGATTTTTATTTTTGTTCCTATCCAGTGCCCCTTCCCCCCCCCCATTAAAAACCGACCTTGTGTCTAACTCTGCCCTCGTGAGCATATAAGTAAATAGGAACATAACCTTCTTAATGGAGGTAATAAAAACATATCAGCATGATATAACTTATGAATCTTTCTTCAGCATACAATCGTCTATAAGCTGGAGAGTTTTATGCAAGGGAGCTAATTTTAAATAAAAGCGAAAACATTGTTTTTTCGTCGTCGTCGTCATCATCATCATCAAACTGTATTCTACTGACGTTGTAGTAACTATCCTACAGTTGCATTCAGCCTTTCTACAGTCATAGCAATTGAGAAGGTAGACATTATGTAGTGGATAACCTCTATTTGCGGCTGCCAGTCTCTTTTTTCAAATTGAAGCATTCAACAGATCGATAAAGATGTGATAACTAAGTTATATGAATTTAATATGATAGTCTCAGTTCCTTCTTCAAAGACATTCACAGAAAGGAATCGTCCTTTTGCCATAACAATAAAAGATTTTCTTCTTTCAACTGCTTTGCATTAGAATATTCATAAACAAAGCTTTTTTGTAAGGATTTTCCACCTGTGGAACACCTTACTTCCTTCGTCGTTTTTAAATCCAATGTAAATATATTCTTGTCATGGACAACTTCATAAACTCAATTCATACCATTGATTAATGTTAGTACTCTCATAGTGCACCTCATCTTTCGATTGGCAATCATTCCCATCTTATTAATTATTATCCTCGAATGGCTTTGGTCATTTTGATAATAAGAAAAATGCATAAATACATTTATTGTAGTTGCTTATTAAATATTTGTTAAATTTAGTGGAAAAATATGTTGTGGGTTGTTTTTGTTTTATGGCATATCAACCCTTTTCAGGTTATTTAATGCCGAATCCAAAGATTTTGAAGAAAGATTTTTTGATAGAATATATTTGTTATTTTCAAGTCAGTTTCTATTCAACCCATAGTTGGGACCCTAACAGGTACTACCACTCCGGGTCAGAGCGGACCTGGGAGCAATGCCAATTAAAGGGTGGCTCCACACTTCCCAAAGCCCGCAAGCTGGGGACTCACTATCGGATATAGTTTAAAGTCATATCCAGGACCAAAAAGATGTTACTTAATATTTGCATTAGAGTAATGCAAATATTAAGTAACATATTTTTTCCACTAAATTTAACAAGTATTTTTCCTCATGCTAGCTAAAGAATGGTAGACGCTGGTAAAGGTGGTAATTGACATACGGGGTGTTGCTACAGTACCTGGGTAAGTAGTAACTATGAACTAGTTCGAGTTTTAGAAATCTCCCTTGAGACTTTCAGATCCAGCCATTGGGTTTATATAGTTTCCCTTTGAGTCAATTTAGCATAAACAACATAATGACTAAAACATTTTCTTCTTTTTTTTCTTCTTATAAATGCTGGCATGTGTTGGATAGCTAATTGAAAGCGACTTCCAAAATAACATTGACGGGCACATGCTAAATTAACTCTGATGAAAATACTAATTTACTAATTTAAATAAGTGATAAAATACAAGACTTGAAACTCAAGTGTTTATCACCACTCAGCTACACACGCAAGTATTATATAGTTTTAAAAAATATATAAGGTCATTTTATTGGTAATAAAAAACGCAGTTATTGATATGGACTGCATTCCATAGTTGTATCGAACATAATAACTTTGCTTAAAAAAAAACAGGAAAGGCAGACAAAAGCTGTGTTTCTTTTTGATCGGGCTTATTCGCTCTACTATTACAGAAAATACAGTGAATGAAACGTGATTAAAAATGTGTCACGACTCGACAATGTTAGGTGACGATGTCATCACATGGAAAAGGTGAGTTTTAGAAAAGGGAAATACACATTGAATTAAAAAGATGCAATGAGAAAGAAAAGATTATAAGTAACATGAGAAAATAAACTGTGCAATATTCGTGCGTGGATTTTGTTTGGGTGGATTTTAATATTGTGAACTAGCCATTACACCTAGGAACAGAAAAACATTACACATTTACAAAAGGAGAAGAATTTAATTACCATAATTCATTTGCATATTTTTCCAAGCATAATTCAAAAGTTAAAGATGGATTAATAAATGTTCAGTATAATGTTTCAATCCAATATATATATATATATATATATATATATATATATATATATATATATATATATATATATATATATATATATCCATAATTGGATTGAAAAGTTCTCCTTACTGATTTTCTTAATCCTATTTACTTGCCTCCCTACGAGACACATCGTCGATTTTTCATGTGAGGAAAATCCAGTTCCTCAAAAAGGGATGCTCTGGATTGGGACATAAATTTAAATTGCTTCAGTCTTTTGTATAAACCAAAGACAGAAAAGGATGAACTCTAATATGAGAACAGATACTACACATTGCTCCTTACCAAAAAAACTAAGGCTGTGTTGACACATGTAAGACTAAAAACTTTATCAAGAAAATGAAAAGATTTATAGTTTTAAGCACATCTATTCAAATTCTTTGTTGATTGATTATCGATTGATTTTATTTCACTAAATCATCAATGATGAAATACACACAAAGAAAATCGAATATTGCTAATATTGCACAAAAATATCAAAAGATTCGCTAATCCTATGAGATATAACTGTAAGCATATCTGCTGTAGATCTATCAGAGCGGAAACCATATTGTGTGTCACTAAGAAGGTTTTTTTTTGCTGAGATGGTTGATTACTTCTCTATTTAACACAGATTCCAGCAACTTACTCATGACGCACAGGAAACTTATTGGTCTGTACTGCGAGGAAGATGAGGGATTACTTGAATTCTTAAATACAGGGCATACTGAGGAGATTTTCCAGGGTGATGGGAAGCAGTTCTCCTTAAGACAACGTTTAAACAGTTTTGTAAGGATGGGCGCTAGTTTTGGTTTAAGTCTTTTGAGTACTATAATTGGAATACCGTCAGGGCCGGTTGCTTTACTGGAATCAAGGTTTTTGATTAGCTTGGCAATATCACGTACAGATATATGTATATCACATAGTATGTTTTCTGATACAGGAGGAAATATTGAAGGTTGGCTGCCTTGGTCGCAAAGGGTAGAATTAGCTGCAAAGTTCTTGGCAAAGAGTTTGGCTTTGTCTGATGCTGACGAGATTACCTCAGGTCCATTTATGATAGTTGGGATAGAGCACACGCTTCTCCTGTTTGCTATTTGCCAAAACTGGTGGGAACCAAGCCACTGCTCAGCTACTTTGGACTTGACGGACTGACCATACAACTCTCTTGCATTCTTTATTACTTTTTTACAGTGGTTGCTGGCAGTCCTGAAAGTGGCTTTAGCCTCAATACATCTATTACGTTAAAAGGCTTCTATCGCTCTTGCAATTTGTACACAACTGGCCAACTAGTAGATGGATTCCAACAAAACAAGAAACCAGTTTTCACCAAACAAAAATGGAATCATGTCATGTTTTCTACAGTAACAATCTTATCATTCCACACATTTTCTTCTTTTATATGCTGATATGTTAACACCTCTATATCTATAATAATATGGATTCCTCTAACACAATGTAATTACAAAAATGTAATTGCAAAAATGTAATTGCAAAAATTGGGAACTTAATAAGTTTGTGGGCTACATCATCCTTAAACAGATGAGCAAGTTGTCCTTCGACAAAATAGTAAAATCTTTGATAGAATTATACTGCCTAAAACTTACTTTATTCCATAAAATATGGAGATGCATCAATACACTATCGGTCGGCATGATGGCTGAGGTGTGGTGTCTGTTCTGACGCTGCACCCAAGTAAAATTGTTCTTAGTTAATAGAGGGGGTAAACCTTTCTATTATAAGACAATTTTATTTTTGCACACTGCCAGAATGCTCTCTTTTGAGGGAGCTTGTTTACTCCCACATTAAAAACGACCTTGTGTCACATTTTGTTTTCGTGGGGAAACAAATAAATACCAAGAGCACATGCATACTTTAGCCGCTTGCAATAAACACCAGGACTCTTTCACTTTAATATTATGACCCCCTAAACAGGACCACAACATTGACGACGTATGCATTTAAAAACGACCACTTCTGTTTAACAAACTCGCATTTTTCTACCTTCTTTGAAAAAATAAAGATTGGCTCGACAAAGTTTTTTCAATGACGAAAAACGACCTCACCTTGGAAAAGTTTATTTTTCAAAAAGCCGCGAGTAGAAAAAAATCTACACCGTAGTCTATTGCTAAAGAATTGACCTAATTCATTTCTAACTTTTGATTTGTGCAAGTCATGCAAAATTTTTAAATTTGAAATAAAACATTTTTACCCAAAAGCCTTTATTTTTGGACTATTCGTTGAAAGTGAACATTTTCACAAACGACAAAAAGGTGGACAACCTTATAGCCGAAGCTGAAAAACTAAAGAAAGACCTGAAGGAGTTGTTTCCCAATGTTTCTTGGACAAACTAGGCCGCTGTACAAAAATGGAGGCAAAGTTTAAGATAGAAGACAATGCCACGCCAGTCTTCAAAAAGAAATGCAGCATACATAGAACTGGACAGATACGTCAAAGCAGGAATTTTGACCCCAGTTGACTACAGCGAGTGGGCTGCCCTCACCATGTAAAGAAAAAATCTAAGGATATCAGTCTGTGCCGACTTCTCAACCAGGTTGAATACAGTACTTAAGGATCATCATTACCCACTATTCAGCCCCGAGGAAGTTTTACAAAACTAAATGGAGGGAAAATATTCTCAAAAACAGATCTGAGTGAAGCATACCTACAAATTCCCATTGAGGAAGAAAGCTGAAAACTTTTGTGCATTACCACTCACAAGGGACTTTTTAAAGTTAAATAGGCTAGCTTTCAGGATCAAAGCTGCACCAGCTATCTTTCAACAGATAATCTACACAATGTTGAGTGGCCTTGATTTTTCCATTGGATACCTGGACAATATTCTAATGAAAAGCAAATCTATAGAGCAATATAGAAAACTGTTTTTCAGGTGTTCGAAAAGATAAACAAATATGGCTTCCCTATTAAAGACACCAAATGTTAATTTTTCCTCAATCAAATAAAATATCTAGAGCAGATAAAAGATAGGAATGATAGACGGCCTGATCCAGAAAGGTCCATAGCAATAAAAAATATTTCTGAACCACACGACATAACAACATTGCAAAGTGTTTTAGCTGATTACTATCAAGCTTTCATTCCCAGCATGCACACATTGCGCGCACCTTTAAATGAACTACTGAGGAAGGACAAGTTTTAGAACTGAACCACAGAATGCAAGACATTTAAAGGAAGGACAAGTTTTCGAACTGAACCACAGAATGCAAGATGGCGTTTGAAAAGCTAGAAGAAGTACTAAGATCAGATTCCTGACCCATTACAACCCAGATTTAGTCACAAGTGATGCGAGCACATATGGAATCTGCACATGTATCCTGCATAAAATGCCCGACGGTTGTACAAAACAGATAGCACACGTGTTGAGAACCCTACTACCCGCGGAAAGGAATTATTCTCTGATAGAAAAAGAATTCTTAAGCATCATCTTCGTGGTAACAAGATTTCAAAGATTTCTCCATGGACGATGTTTCAAACTTCAAACAGACTACAAGCCGCTGATCTCTATCTTTGGCTTGAAGAAAGGGTTGCCTACACATACGGTAAACAGGCTCCAAAGATAGGGAACAATCCTACCAAATTACAACTTTGATATGGAGTTCCTTCCATCAAAGAAGTTATGACATGCAGGAATGGTGAACCACTTGAAGACTCGTGATCACATCACTACGATCAGAGAGAGATTATAGTTCGATCGTATGCAACACTGTGAAAGAACTTCCCGTTACTCTGGATAATATAAGAAAAGAAGTCGAAAGCGATGATTTTATAAGAGAAACCAAGGAAAAGCAGACTGATGAACAAGTAGCAGAGATTTTCTCAACATGTGGCCAGGTATTATTATTTTGGGAGAGAGTAGTTGCTTCAGTGACCCTCCAAAAGAAAATCTTAAAGGATTTTCATATAGAACACCCTGGCGCCACCAGAATGAAAAGTTTAATGCGTTCATACATGTACTGGAAAAACATGGACGAGGATATTGAAGAAAAGAATGAAAACATGCAGAGGATGGGCATTAGCTGCTAAAGCGCCACCAATTTAGCCCATGTCCCAAAGCTGACTACCCATGGTCACGGATACACATGGCCTATGTGGGATCACTTGATGGACAGTACTACCTCATAGTAGTGGACAGCTTCTCTACATGGCCTGAAGTCCTTAGTTGCAAAAGCCCAACTACTGACTTTATGATAAAAACTCTTCATGAGTTATTCACACGATTTAGAGTGGTTAACTGTTTAGTGTCAGATAACAGCACTCAGTTTACATCTGTGGACTTTAAAAAAGTGGACCACATCATAACTCCAACTTATCACCCCAAATCAAACAGACAGGCCGAAAGATTTGTGGATATCTTGAAGAGGGCTTTGAAGAAGGCAAAGGACACTCCATCTGAAAAAGCGTTGGAACAATTTCTTCAGGTGTACCGCATAACACCTAACGAGAATATACTGTCCCAGATGTCTCCAGCAAAAGTGATACTCGTGAGAAAAATACAGCCAATCTTTGACAAACTATTGCCAAAACAGGTAAAACCTGCAAAGAAGGAAGATCAACGAGGCACAAGGTTAATTTTTCATGTGGGGAAGATCCAGTTCCTCAAAAAGGGGAACTCTGGATTGGGAACATAGCTTGCTTCAGTCTTTTGCACTGATCGAAGTCAGAATATCAAAACAGATAAAGATTTATAGTTTTAAGCACATCGATTCGAATTCTTTGTTGATTGATTATCAATTGATTTTATTTCACCCAATCATCAATGATGAAATTCACACAAAGAAAATCGAATATTGCTAATATTGCACAAAAATATCAATAATAATTGAGAAAATTGTGTCATTTTCCTAATGTTTTATTATTTCATTCTTTTTTGAATAACCCTATGAAGATCCTTGTACACTATATTCATGCAAGCCTGGACACCCTTGGACAAGATCTTTTATCTCAAACCATCATTTAAAACTTATCTAACTTTGTTAGACTATCTTATTTCCTTTATTAGTTTAGTCACTTTTTTTTGTATGCCTTGCAATTTTATTATATTTCAATCATCATGTTGAACTGCTGCTGCATGATAAAGTATTCCATTGGCATATTTATATGTGTAACTACCATTATTTATATATTACTGCTAGAGTTTGTGACCTATGCAGAAACTGACCTTTTATCGGCATCTTCCAGCACTTTACAAAAGCAACTGAAAGATGCTGATGTACATCGTCAATCAATTTGTAGCAGACGAGAATTTGCAATTGTGAATTTAGTACATCATAGAATTAAGTTAAGTCAATTGATTAAAGAGATAATGAAATAAGGACATATGATTCAGTTTCTTGAGAGATTAAAAATCGTAAAAAATAACAAACTGTTTTTTCACTTTAACCTAAAACACTAAAAATAATATAAAAAAAAACGTTTTCCTTTTTTTTTACTTTAACCCTAATACTTTAACATAAAAAACGTAAAAAAAAAATTGTTTATGGTAATACAAAACTAACGCTAACCTGACTCTAATCTAGTAGGTCTAATACCAGTACAAAAGAAAATTTATTGAAACAAAAAATAATAATCAAATAAACGTAAACTGTAAAAACAAACAGTTATTTCATTTTCTTCGTAAAAAATTTTTGTTCATAACATTTAACATGTGGTGACTGTTTTTATTTCTTGCCTTAAATATGGTTTCATAATTTTTTTCTTGTTAGATAGTTTCGGCTCGTTTGGAATTTTAGCGAGGACATTTCAATCGGTATCGGTTTCAGCCTGAATCACAAACTGTACCAGTACTTAAAGTCTTCCTTTTATCAAGTATATCAATAATAAAAAATTCAGCCATTCAATAGTAGGTTAAAGCATATATAAATTCCAACAGAGTGAAGACAGTGTGGGGGAGGTTGAATCAGACTACAAGAGAAAAGTTTAATTCACAATTGTAAAGAACGTAACAAAGATGGTTTAATATGAGTTCAATATATATATATATATATATATATATATATATATATATATATATATATATATATATATATATATATTAGAGAGAGAGAGAGAGAGAGGGAGAGAGAGAGAGATAATATCAAATGTTCATGTGTTTGGAAAATATATTTTATTTATTAAAATTAAATTTAAATTATATTTGCTTTTGTCTCTTGCTGAAATTTGTAAAGAAAAAAAATTAAAAAAAATCAAATTGACAGTTGAAATAATCGGGATTTGCCGAAGTTGCAGTAATTTCATAATTTAATGTTTCAATAAAATAAATGAGAGCTATAAATTATTATTAAAAGATAAAAAAAATATCTTTAAAAAACGGTTGATAAGATGGTGTTGCATGTTTGAAAAATTTCAATTAGGTAAAATAGTTGTTTATTTTTAAACTGTTAATAATATGTACTCATGCTTTTTATTTCCACCTCCTCTCCTTTATTCAGACTTCTATGAATATATCTGTGTGCGTCCACTGCATCGTTAGTTTATTGTGCTGATCCAAAGTTGTAGTTTAATTCCAACATTGGTCACATTGTCAATTAGATGGTCTCTGTCACTGTCGCAACAAAAGAATTCTCATTCAAAAAAAAAAACACAACTAAACTAAGAGATACATATCCAATCAACCGTCAAACTCGCAGAAACCAAAACTGATCATCACACACCAAAAAGGTCGGTTCTAACTGCCCTTTGGCTGGAATATATGTATTTTTGACTGGAAATCTTTTTCTCAGTCATCCTCAGTCGGCTAACCTGAATGAGATAATAGCTAGTTTTATCCATGAACATCAAAAACTTAATTCCTCACAAAACTCAAGTAGTTCATAACCTCTATTTAATGAGGCGCTTTTTATCAAACAGAAATCGAATTCTGGGTGACCGAACTAAAAATCAGAGATATTTTCTATTTATTCTGTACCATCTCTCCCTTCTATTAGTCGAACATCTCTCATCTGCAGCAAATCTGCAACTCAAATGCTGCATCAAAAATATGCAACTCACTAAACATGCAACTGTCTAGTGCATGTTTACATTCTCACTGGAAGTGTGTCTTTCCAACTTGCTCGCCATTATATCAAATCTCCCACTTCTCTTTCCAATGAAAACGTGACAAAGAAAAAGAAGGAAAAAGCGAACGTATTAGCTTATTAAAATTAGAATATTTTATCTTAGAAGTGTCATTCGTTGTCACTTATAGGCATCAATAGCTGGAAGATTATTCTATTATAATAGTATAATACAGAGAAGAGGTTACAAAAGGAAATTCATGGGCAATTTGAGTTAGAAGGAGAGAAAGCCAGATTGGAGAAAGAATTAATGACACGATATTGATAATGATAAATTTGATTGAATCTTTGAAAACATGAACCCAACATAACAACCATGGTGATTAAAAAACATTAACCCAACATAACAACCATGGTGATTAAAAAACATTAACCCGACATAACAACCATGGTGATTGAAAAACATTAACCCAACATAACAACCATGGTGATTAAAAAACATTAACCCAACATAACAACCATGGTGATTAAAAAACATTAACCCAACATAACAACCATGGTGATTAAAAAACATTTACCCAACATAACAACCATGGTGATTAAAAAACATTAACTCAACATAACAACCATGGTGATTAAAAAACATTAACCCAACATAACAACCATGGTGATTGAAAAACATTAACCCAACATAACAACCATGGTGATTAAAAAACATTAACCCAACATAACAACCATGGTGATTAAAAAACATTTACCCAACATAACAACCATGGTGATTAAAAAACATTAACCCAACATAACAACCATGGTGATTAAAAAACATTAACTCAACATAACAACCATGGTGATTAAAAAACATTAACCCAACATAACAGCCATGTAATCGGCTATAATCGGCTGGCATGGGTCGCTTCTTATCTTCATTACATCGTCATGGGCATTTTTCCATCGTCAACATTAATAGCATGCTGGAATTTAACACTTATACAAAAATAGCAAACAAGTGCATTTTTATAAAAATATAATTTATTTAAGATTAAACAATGAGGAGCATATTTTTATAACGACCAGTTGAAACCAGATGCATGCTATGTCACATCCGTCTGTCGACTTCAGAACCCAAGCTTCAACTGTTTTTAAAACAATCGAATTATATTTAATTCTCTCTTTCAATGATGAAAGAGAGAGAATGGGAGTGGAAGAGAGAAATAGAGAAAGAGAGAGAGAGGGGGACATTCATAAATAACGTTTAAACATTGTTTTGTTTTTCTATCCATGAGTTCTTTCAGGTTTGACCTTTCAAATTCTAAAGTTTTGCCTTGGTTCAATATTATAAACATTCTTGGCTTGAGTCATAACAGAACATTTTCAAAATCACAAACACCTGCTTAACACATCTGCACCTCACAAGTACAGACCAAGTTAGGCACAAAGTTTACTAATGTAGAAGCTCCCAGCTCTCTCAAAAGGGGCTATGTCATTGTGCTACAATACAGTGGAACCTTGGTTTTCGAATGTCATTCATTTGGAAAAAATTGTTCAAAACCAAATTATTTGATCAACAAACCATATTTTCCATATTAAAAATAATCTAAAAGAGATTAATGTATTAATTCTTATATATAGACTACTTTAGTTATTTAATATTATAATATAATTATCAAGCATCGGTTATATTATTGTTTTCAACATTAACTATAATGTATAATCTACCTCTGTTTAAATGTGTGTATGTATGTATATCCCTCCCTTCTGTGTTGAACATCTCTCATCTGCAGCAAATCTATTATACGAATGCTGCATCGAAAATATGCAACTCACTAAACATGTGGCCGTCCACCTATAATGTATAAATCTCACCTGTCTGTTAAAATGTATGTATGTATGATTCCTATGTCCATTTATTTGTAAAATAATGTGTGAAATTTGTCATCATCATCATTATCTACAGCAGAAGTGTGAGTCTTATAAACAAACATTTTATTTAAAAAAAAAAACATGCTTTTGTCTGTAGAATGAATTGCCTGGCAAAAGATAAAGGGAATAACATTTCTGATAAGATCGCAGAACTCAGTCTCTCCAATAATTGGCTTTTTTTTTTTAAACAAACCTGACAGATTCGTCAGCAAACAAAACTCAGAAATCAAGTATTTTTTGTAACAAGCTTTTAATTATAGTTATAAATAACTGTAAAAAAGGTAATTGTATTTTTGTAATGCTTTATTGTATGCGTCTGTGCGTGTGTATGTGTGATTATTCATTAAAAACTTACTAAAAGTACTGCCAAAATGTTCCCTGTCGGGCTTTTATAATCAAACGTGTCTAAAAGGTTAACTACCCAAATATACTTTGATTACATATGTGTGTGTGTGTGTGTGTGTGTGTGTGTGTGTGTGTGTGTGTGCGTGCGCGTGTGTGCAATTCTTCATTAAAAGCTTATGAGCTTATGGATAGTATATAATTTGACATTTTGATATGTGAAAAGATCGAAAATCCGAATCTTGTTATGTTTGTTGTCTGTTATCATTGCAATTCTAATTAATAAGTCTTGTCGAAAGAAAACAGCCTGAAATAGCCAACAGCGTGAACTGTAGATCCAGAATGAAAAAGGATATATTTTATCTTTGCTTACAGAAATGAGTCAATTATGTTGAAAATTCTGTTGACAACGATAATGTTTTGCGAAAACAAAATTAAATCAAGATAATTTGCAACATCAATTTGGAATCTGCATTTCATCTGCATTTCATCTGCATTTCATCTGCACTATTTTCACATGTATTCACATCTCCGTGGGAGGATAATTTCCTGTTCATTAATCAGTCTATAGGAGCTAATCATAACATTGGCTGTACAACAAACTCTTATAACATGCTGCAATAAAAAGATTGTCAAACGAAAGCACCTTCTTTATAAACAAGAATGATATTAAAGTGACCTATGCAGTTGGGTGGAGGTTGCTGAAAGTTTATACAGTGAAGGGAATTGTTGGGAAAATCGTAGATTACATGTCTAGTGTGTGTGGGGGGGTGTTCATTCACTGAAGGAAAATAAAAAAAAAAATAAAGCTAAAATGGCAACGTCCCTTTTCTATTTGATGATCACGTGTGATTAACGCAAACTCTATGCAAATGAGTTTATGCAAAATGAATAAAAGAAGCGGTAAAAGGAACGACCAGTGAGTTGAAAGAGATGATATAATATGAACAGACTTTAGAAACTATTTTAGCTTTATATTACCTTTTGGTGATAGAGGGCAAGATTTTTTATGTCCGGTTGATTCCGGAGTTTAGTGGTGCTGCAGGTGATATGCCCATTATTGAGTGGATCGAAAATTTGGAACTTGCATGTGAGCTTTGCACTATGGAGAAACACTGAAGGGGAGAAAGCATTAGCATTAGTCTCCTCCCCAACCCACTGAATACTACGAAGCTCCCCTCCATGAAAGTAAGTGTAGAGGGGTACGAGTGCACAACATTGATTGATTCTGGGTGTTTACAGACTCTAGTGAGTATGTGTCACTTTTGAAAGCAGAAGTCAGCAGGAGTACTAACAGCTGAGGGACTGCATTGTGGAAATGGGCAAACGGTCACTCCCTCAGTGAACTGAGTTACAGTGTCGAAGAGCACACAGTGTTTTGTCATGCCAGGGATGCCTATGAGAATGAGATCCAACAGTGGTAGCAGAATGGATGGTTGGTGCCATATTCAAAAGAAGAACTTGGCCCACCTAATGATCTAATTCCTTTAATGGCGGGCGTGCAGGAGCAGAAGCAAAAGGTGCTTAACTACCAGAAATTGAATGAGTTTGCAGATGCATTCACTGCCAATGCAGAAGTGTGTGCACAAAAACTAAGAGAATGGTGACGATAAGGAGTCAATGTGTCACTTATGGATCTGCAGAATCCATATCTTCAAATCCATGTCCACAAGGCGCTATAGCCGTTTCAAAAAGTTATTTTCAAAGGTCAGTTCTTCTGTCTTACACGGTTGGAATTTGGGCTGAATGTAGTGCCACATATTATGAAGTCTGTTATAGACGCTATCATATCTCAAGATCATGCAATCAAAAGTGCCACATCAGTATATGTTGATGATATTTTCATTAATGAAAGTGTAGTTACTGCGTTGCATATGTGACAACATTTTTTAGACTATGGTTTGTCCAATTAATGAGGCTCAGCACATCAATTTAGCGTAACATGACGCAGCACTCAAAGGAGTCTATTTGGCCCTTCAGTCACTGATCTGGTGTGAGTGTACCAGTGGATTTCTGACACTTTAACTAGAAATGCAGCTGGTAAGATGCTCATCAGGTGATGGTTAGGAGCCCTGCATTCGCTGGCAAAAGAATATGGATTGACCATCGATGTAAAACTTGTGAAGTTCTGTCGGAACCATGCAGATAGTCTCACTAGAATACTACACAATTGATGCTCGGGAGTTGCACAACAGTAGGACGACTGGATGAGGACCAGGTGGCTGACATCCATTATTAAAGTGGACATCCAGGTGTGAAACAAACTTTATATTTTGCTAAATCTGTTGTGAAAGCCCATGAAACATGTCGATCAATAAGATTTAGAACCTGTTTGCTGGAAAAAAGGACAACTCGGCATGAAGAACAACTGGAGCAGATTACCGTTAGACATAACCTAACACAATGGTGAGAATTTTCTAACTATAATCAACTGTGGTCTCTCTAAATTTGCAATATGGTGGCCACTGTGTCGGACAGATGCGACCACTGTTATCTGACAGTTGGAGAATATTTTCCTTGAGCGAGGCTTTCCGACGGAAATACTCACCCACAATGCCACTGCTTTTACCAGTAAAGAGTTTGGAAGATTTGCAAAAAAATTGGGATATACATTTGCTGTTTTGATGTGCCTAATCACCGAGTGGAAACGGGATTGTAGAACAAAGTCATAGAACCATTAAGACCATCACAGACAGAAAGAATTGTTCAATATTGGAGGCGGTCTAGTGGCAGAACATCACCCCAAAGGATAAAGTTTCACCTTTCACTGCATCATATCATTTTTTATACTATTATATACCACAGACCCAAGTTGCCTAATATATAAGCTATGAATCAGCAGACCGGATTCAAAGAACAACCTATAAACAAGATGGGAAAAATGCGATAACACAAAAGTATTGTTTTGAATCTAATATTTATAGAAATGCTAAATATACAAATATACAAAATAAAAATGCAACAAATATTAGTTTATGCATTGTTAATGTTGTTTAGTAATGGCTAGAAAAGAACTAACAATTATATATAATCTAAAAGGGTATAAGATGTTGCTTCAAAAGGAGTATAGTTATTCAAAAGGAGTATAGGGTAGTAATTATCTTTATCATATGTATGCCTTTTTAAAACACATTTCAAATGCATCTCTGAAAAAAAATTATTTTTATTTTTGCAACAGAGATAAGAAAAGCTATTTACTAAAAACTGACTTTTCTTTCTCCTACCAGAAATGAGTTTGTTTTCTGCATATGCACAGAAGTGAAATTACTCCAGTGTGCTTGCAGACAGGATAGGGTGGTTGTCCATACAACTGACCTCAGCTAGTAAATGTGCCGTTATTATCTTTGAAGATGGCTACACAATATCGAATAGACATCCGGTTACTGAATAACTAACTCTTTCTTTTCACTGTCATATATATATATATATATATATATATATATATATATATATATATATATATATATATATATATATATATTATTAATATATATATTATATATATATATATATTAATAATATATATATATATATATTATTAATATATATATTATATATATATATATATATATTATTATTATATATATATCATTATTAATATATATATATATATTATTAATATATATATATATATATATATATATTAATATATATATTATTATTAATATATATATTATATATATATTATTATTACTATTATATATCATTATTAATATATATATACTAGCTGTACCCTGCCACGCGTTGCTGTGGCTCAAATTAGCGCAATGGAAAAAGTTCCAAAATGAGAAAAAGCACGTTTCTTATAGGTTTAATTTTCCATTTTGCATGGGTACACAGTTTTTGTTGTTCCATTTTCTTAGCTGATATAGAGATTTTCCGGTTTGGTGACTCTTGAATACGTAACATAAATTGTCCATGTGAAAAAACAGTCAGTGTGTAACTGTAAGGCCCACAATTGTAAAGATTGTTCCCTGTGCTTTGTTAATGGTTATTGCAAATGACAATAAAATTGGAAAGTGCAATTTCCTAAAGTGTAATGATGTATCCGGTGGAATCATAGGAATGCATGGAATGAAGATATATTCATCTGTGAAAGTCCTGTTAAGATTGTTGTTTCTATGATATTGTTTGTTAATTTTTTTTTACTGCAAGCTATGTGCCATTGCAAAGCTTGGATTGGTTTATATTTCACAACAATATAATTAGCACACCAAATTTCAGTTGCAATACATGCGGTGGCATCCCTGGCAAATATAGCTGTTGGATAATTAACCACTTTATCTGCTTTCACAACAGTGTCGATGGATTTGTATTTGACTACCTCACTTGGAATTTTACATTGAATAATAGCGTTAAGGTCGTGGGCATCTTTGTATTGACCTGCAAGAATAGCTCATTCACTCAGTCAAATGGAATTTTTATAATTTAAATATCTGCAAAAACCTTTTAAACTAACTATTCTTTTGATGAAATAAAATTACAGAAATTACAGAAGTTAAAAGTCAAAGAATTTTGCCCTTAACTCTGATCAGCTGGCACTTTTTCGTACCCAATTTCCCACAAGTAATGCAAAAGTTTTTGTGCGGATCAAACAGTCTGCAATTGGACATGCATATTTTGAGTTAAGTTTAATATCTTCACATGGAACAAAAAAGTACAGTATTTGGGGCAAGCATTTATTTCGTCTGCTGATGTTGATTGAAGAATAACAGGTAACATTTGTCTGAAATCTCCTGCAAGCAATATTACTGCATTCCCAAATAGTCTAACATTGCCACACAAATCTTGCAAGGATCGACCAAGAGCCTCAAGTGAATTTTTGCGTACCATTGTGCATTCATCCTAAACAATAAGTTTGCATTACTGCAATATTTTTCCCCATATTGGATGTTTTGGAGATGTCGAACATGAGATTTTTGAAAAATTGCATGTTTTAAAGTAGAATAAATAATTCTTCTACTTGGCAGCAAGGTCGCAGGTATTCCTCATGCAGCAAGGGCTAAGGCTATGTCATTTTGTTAGCAAATGGCTGCCAAAATCAATTTAATTAGAAAGGTTTTACCAGTTACTTCTGGTGCTGTTCAAGGTAGCAGTAATTTCCAAATAACTTCTATTCTCACAGTCAGTAAATTAGGTGACTAAAATAGGATTTATCCATGTTTTGACAATGCCTTATTCACTGTAATTAATTTAGGAGACTAAAATAGGATGAGGGATTAGAGATGGACAGATAGAGAGGAAGATATATAGATAGAAAAGAGAAAGTGAGAGGAAAATAGAGAAAGAGAAGGAGATAGAGAGATAAAGGGATTGATAGATAAACAGAGATAGGGGGAGAGTTAGAAACAGAGAGGGATGAGACAGAGGAAAGGAGAGAGATAGAGGGAGTTAGAGAGAGAAAGGGGCTCAAAGAGAGATGGAGAGGGTGATATAGAGTGAAAGATAGATTGAGAGAGGGAAAGGGAGAGATGGATAGAGAGAGATATTAAGAGAGGAAGAGAGAGGGGGAGAAAAACAGAAGGTGAACTACACTTCACCGTTTTTTCCTCGTTCAGTAGAGAAGAAATCTTTCGAGACTGAGGCAATTTTAATGTTTTGTTATTATTCAGAGTACCCCTTTTTTGGGGTGGGGGGGCTAGATTTTCCTTACATTAGAAACCGACCAGGTTCTCTGTACTTTCACTTAACAAATCAATAAAAGAAAAACATATTGTAAAATTTTAATTTAACATGAAAATACTATTTTAAAAAATAGCATGATAACATAAGTGCATAAGTGCCACTTTAGGTACTCCTTGGGCGTTGAGTTCCATGGCGACCAGCATAATTATTTAATGGTCGCTCCCTTAGCCCCCCCCCTAGTCAAGGCTAATGCATGCGCACGTAACATTTTTTTATTTATTGACGTTGGCTTAGTAACTAAACGATTTATTGATAATTTCGGAACCCTTAAACGCATGCCGGAAGATTTAAATTGGTTCATTATTGTTGTAATAAAAAAAAAAGTTTCATTCAACACAAAACCAAAAACACATATTAATGATAAATGATTTATTATTCTATTAATTGAAATTTACTAATTTTTAAATAAAAAAGTAAAAAAAAAAAGTTAATAAAAAATAGTTGCTTATGTGCACATAAAAACTTGTTTTTTTTTGTTTTGTTTTTTAGATTAGGTCCACCTTATAATCACCCCCCCACCTCCTCATCTTAAGAACAGCTTCCGGAATAAACACCACTTTTGGAGGAGGGGGGGCTATTTGCAAAATTTAACTGATATTTGTTGTCAGCATACCCACCTGAAAATACTATTAAAAAGAAAAAAGGAGGGGTTCAGTGCCCGTGGCAGAGAAGTAGATTTATTTATCAATAAAAGTTGCGGAGAAGTAAATTTATTTATCAATAAAAGTCGTCATTTAAAAAAGAAAATTGTGGAGGTGGACCTAAATGTAAATATTTACCCAAAAAATTATCCCGAAGTTTATTACAAAAACGTTTTGTTTTCGCACTATTCAACAATTTGTTCATCCGCGCATGTAAATTAAAAAATATTTGTAAAAGTGAGGAGTTATCAGTAAATGATTTAGTTGTTTTTTTTAAATTCATTTATTTATTTTTTTACATTAGGTCCACCTCCACAAATGTTAAGAACGGCTTTCAGAATAAACACCCTCAACCTCTCCATGTTAACAACGGATTTTGGAATAAACACCATTTGGGGGGGGGGGATATTTAAAAAAAAGTCGATAAAAGTCGTCATTTAAAAAGAAATTTAAAATAAAATGTTTGTAAAAGTGAGAAATTATTAATAAATGCTTAGTAACATTTTTCGGTGCTAATGCAGAGAGTGATCCGCGCTATGTTTTAAATCGTATTTCCACGTTTAATTAAAGTTTTATGATATGTTTTTTTTTATTCAATTGCAAGGTTAAAGTACAGAATAGGTACAAAACACCCTCCCCTCCCCATGTTAAGAATGGCTTTTTAAATAATAACGTTATTATTTCAGCATGGATCACTCTCTGCATGAGTACCCATTTTTCTTTTAATATTCATAAAAAGTAAAACTTTTTCAAAATAAATAGATAAATGAATGTTTGTAAATGTGACAAATAATCGTTTAGTTACGGCAACGTAAGCAAATAAAATATGTTACGTGCGGGGTGGGATGGGGGACTAAGGGAGCGACTATTATTTTTTTCTGCTGGTCGCCATGGAACTCAACGCCCAAGGAGTACCAAAATGTAATTTTTTTTTGTCAAATAAATAAATTTCAAGCAATTTTTGTAATAAATAATAGATAGCAACTTCGTTAATTTTACGACTCGCCCCAGCATAAACAGTAAACACCCTAACTTCCACATGTTAAAACGGCTTTCGGAATAAACACCCCCAACCTCCCCATATTAAGAACGGCTTTCGAGATTTATGGAAGGGCGTTTTTTTTTAACATGTAGAGGTTAAGGTTTTTATAATACGTTGAGGCATGTCGTAAAAATGAAACAGTTTAGAAAAAGTTGAAACAAACTTTTTTATGTAAACAACGCCGTGAAAAGAAACTAAACAATTAAAACGTAATGTTTCATGAGTGAAAAGTCTTAACATAAATTTTAAAATTAAAAAATTGGTAAGTACATAAATGAATTCAAATTTTTAAAATATGGGATTATTTTTTTTTTGTACTAATGCAGAGAGTGATCCGCGCTATTTTTTAAAAATCGCATTTCCACGTTTAATTAAAGTTTTATATGTTTTTTTTTTCATTCAATTGTAAGGTTAAAGTACAGAATAGGTACAAAACACCCTCCCTTCCTCATGTTAAGAATGGCTTTTTAAATAATAACGTTATTATTTCAGCACGGATCACTCTCTGCATGAGTAAGTTTATTCGCAGTAATGGCTTATGAAAATATATTTATTTTATTTAATATTTTAATAATTCGCGAGGTAAATTTATTTTAATAACGTAAAAACATGCCTCGACTCTAAAGATGGGTTAGGTGAAAGTACAGTACTCATGCAGAGAGTGATCCGTGTTGTAATAATAACGTTAATATTTAAAAAACCATTCTTAACATGGGGAGGGGAGGGTGTATTTTAACCTTACAAATTAATAAAAAAACATATAATAAAACTAATTTAACCTGGAAATACGATTTAAAAAATAACTGTACTTTACCAACCAATCTTATATCGAAAAAAAAAAAAAAAAACTCAAAAAGCAAGCGACAAACTTTTTTTTTTGCCTTATATAATAAAGAAAAAATGTGTAAATTAAAAAATTTGGAAGATAAACAAATGAATTATGTTTTTTTGTTTTTTTTTTACTTATCGAGTTAACAGAAAATGAAATCTTTCATCAATTCGTGGCTGTGAAATAAATTGAACCGGAAGTTCAGTTTTATCAACAAAGCAGATTCGCACTAACGGTTAAAAAAATATATTTATTTTATTTAATATTTTAATAATTCGCGAGGTAAATTTATTTTAATAACATAAAAACATACCTTGACTCAAAAGATGGGTTGTCTGAAAATTTCAAATAAATTGGTAACATAGAAATATAGTTTTATTCGCTTGTAATGAAGCAAATTTACATTTTTATATATATAGATATATTATTAATATATATATTATTATTATTAATATATATATATATATATATATATATTATTAATATATATATATTATATATATATATCATTATTTGCCGTATAACGTGGAATGGCTGACCCATTCAAATAAGACAGATGATGAGGGGAGGTTTTGTCATGATTTTGCCATTGCTTATGACCTCACTCAGATTGTTCGCGAACCCACCCGTGTGCCCGATACACCCGATCAATATGCAAGCCTCTTAGACCTTTTTCTCTCAACTTCCCCTGAGCTATGTTCATGTTCCGTTCATTCTCCTCTAGGATCCTCCGACCACTCCGTCATATCAGTTAAGATAAAAACGAAATGTAAGAAGCCCCCAGACGTACCCCTCCACCGTACTGTATACTGATACTCTATGGCTGACTGGGATAGCTTCCATACATTCATATCTGATTTACCTCTGCACTCCATGTTTAAAAAGGAAGTGTCCTCTATAGTATCAGATCTGACCGAATGGTTAATTGTAGGCATAGACCAATTCATACCATCTAAAACATTCCAACAAAAACCTAACAGCCAGCCATGGTTCTCCCCAGAATGTGCTGCTGCTATCGCGCACAGAAATCACTTTTTCCATAGCTACCAACGTAATAGATGCACTTAGACTAAAGCTGCTTTCAGGTCTGCCAGCAACCACTGTAAAAGAGTAATAAAAAATGCAAGAGAGCTATATGCCCAGCCTGTTAAATCCAAAGTAGCTGATCAGCGGCTTGGATCCCACCAGTTTTGGCAAATAACAAATAGGATCCTGAACAGAAGTGTGCGTTCTATCCCAAGCATTATCAATGGACCAGAGGTCATCTCGTCAGCGTCAGACAAGGCCAAACTATTTGCAAAGAACTTTGCAGCTAATTCTACCTTATGCGACGAAGGCCATCAACTCCCCATATTTCCTCCTATAGCACAGAACAAGCTAGGTAACATACAAATATCCGTGCATGAGGTCGCCAAGCTAATAAAAAACCTAGATTCCAGTAAAGCCCTGATGGCATCCCAATTATAGTGTTAAAAAGCCCTGATGGCATCCCAATTATAGTGTTAAAAAAGCTTCAACCAGAACTTGCTCCCATACTTACGAAACTATTTAAGCGCTGCCTTAAGGAGAAGTGCTTTCTGACCCCCTGGAAGACCTCATTAGTTTGCCCTGTATTTAAGAATTCAGGTGATAAGTCCTCTCCCTCTCAGTACAGACCAATAAGTCTCCTGTGTGTTATGAGTAAGTTGCTGGAATCCATATTAAATAGAGAAATAGTCAACCACCTCAGCAGGAATAACCTTCTTAGTGACACACAATATGGTTTCCGCTCTGCAAGATCTACCACAGATGTGCTGACGGTTATATCCCATAGGATTAGTGAATCTCTTGACAAAGGCTTCCTTTCTAGGGCAATTGCTCTTGACATATCAAAGGCCTTCGACAAGGTATGGCATAAAGGTCTACTTCACAAGATTTCCAGCTACTGTATAACTGGAAATGTTTTCTCAATCATTAAATCATTTCTCTCCGATAGGTTCATAAGAGTAGTGGTAGATGGACAAAAATCGGAGGCCTGCAATATTAATGCTGGAGTCCCTCAGGGGTCCATCCTGGGCCCAACTCTCTTCCTGATCTACATCAATGACCTCCCTAAACACATACTTAAATCATTCGTTGACATCTATGCTGATGACATGACCATCTATGGCAACACATCAAAGGCTGTAAATGACAAAGTTCTCTCGGATTCTCTCTCCTCTGATCTCGAGCGCGTGGTTCAGTGGGGGAAGATGTGGCTGGTTACCTTTAATGCATCCAAAACCAAACTCCTATCCTTACATCATCAACGCTCTGATCCCCATCTGGCATCAATTGTGATGGATGGCTCTCGTCTGGGTGAGGCCCCGTGTTTTGACAAGCTTCTGGGTTTGACCTTTACTCCTGATCTGAAATGGAACACGTACATCAAGTCTGTTGCCAAGGTCGCTGGAAAGATGGTGGGATCCTTCTACCGCTCCAAAAGATATCTCACTACTGATGCAATTATCTATCTATATAAAAGCCAAGTACGTCCAAGGATGGAATACTGTTCCCATATCTGGGCAGGAGCTGCTAAAAACAGCCTATAATGCCTTGACCGAGTACAAAATAGACTTCGTGGTTTAGTGGAGGATGCCCTTTTCTCTACCCTGCAACCTCTCTCCCACAGAAGAGACGTTGCGAGCCTATCCTTGTTTTATCGTTATTTTCATCGCAGGTGCTCATCTGAACTCCAATCCCTGGTCCCCCCTCACCAATCTTTCACGAAAAACACCCGTCTAGCTGAATCCACTGTGAAAAATTTCCCCCACTCTACATCTGTGCCTAAATCAAAACGCGGATTTCCATGAACAAAGCTTCTTTCTTAGAACTGCATGCCTGTGGAACTCTGTTCCGTCTGCCTGCTTCCCTCCGGACTACAACTTGGATGTCTTCAAGTCCAATGTTAACAAATTCCTAATGAACCGCCCCCCTAATTAAACACTTCATCAAATCTCCACACTAACGTAATGTACTTGCAATAACCCTTATCCCTGAGTGGCTTCCGGGCCTTGATAAGTGGTGATCACTGTGTAAAAAAAATAAATAAAAATAAAAAATATATTATTAATATATATATATTATATATATATCATTATTTATATATTATATATATATATATTATATATATATATTATATATATATATATTATATATATATATATTATATATATACATATTATATATATATATTATATATATATATATTATATATATATATTATATATATATTATATATATATATTATATATATATTATATATATATATTATATACATATATTATATATATATATTATATATAGATATATATATATTATATATATATTATACATATATTATATATATATTATATATATATTGTATATATATTATATATATATATATATATATTATATATATATATTATATATATATTATATATATATATATATATATTATAGCGTGTCCAGGGGTGATGAAAAAAATCCAATAAAGTGCTCGATCGTAGATGTGAGAGCTGAAGATACAATATTTATTATGACACTATATATACATATTTCAAGGTCGTACCATTGGCTTCGATACACCAAAAACAGTAATAATATACTGTGGAAAATCGGTATAATCTCTTCGGCGACAAAGAAAAATCTCAGTCGGCTCTATCCTGACATCTAAACCCCCAATCCTTATTAACCCCCCTAACCCTCGCTGCTCATGCAGGGGAGGAGATACCTGTTCTCTGGGGGAGGCTGCACAATCAAATCTATCGTTTACCAGGCCAAAGTCATTCCTGAAAGTAACCCAGGTAAAGAAGAAATCTACATTGGAATGACTCAGGGTACCTTCAAGCAGAGGCTGTATGCACATTACTCCACTTTCAAATATCCCCAAAAGAAATTTGACACATCTTTAGCCACTAAGATTTGGTCGCTTAAAGAATCTAATACTCCATATAAAATAAAATGGTCAATCATGGATATTAAAAAATCTTACGACCCAACCTCCAAGACCTGCTCACTTTGCACTACTGAAAAATTTAGGATCCTTCAGGCTATCAATAACCCATCCATAGCCTGTATGAATATTAAAAACGAAATCTTCAGACAATGTCCCCATAAAAGAAAATTCCTCCTCGCCAAATGGCCTAACAACAGCATAACTTAACCGATTCACACTCCATTTACACAAAGACTCCTAATTCACACATAGACACCTAAATACCACATTCACCTCTCACTCTAAACCTCAAACCATCTCTCTTCTAATCATACCTCAACATTCCTCGCCACCTTACCTCCTTACTATCACACACCCTATTTACACAAAGACACCCTATTCACGTATAGACACCTAAATTCCACATTCACCTCTCATTCTAATCTCCAAACCAACTCTCTTCTACTCATATCTCAACCTTTCTCACCACCTAATATCCTTAACTTTACCATATAACCCCCCCCCCCATAATAAGGATAACCTTTATAGAGAAACTATTCCCCTTCCCCCCCACAAGCTTCGCATCTGATAGTTGTTAAGTCTTTTAATATTTATTAATTTCCTTTAATTATTTTAATTATCTTAAATTTCTCCATTCACTATTATTCTCTCATAATTAAAATATTAATATTTAAAAAAAAATTAAAAATTCTTTTAAAGTTCTTATTTTTTATTTATTTATTAAATTTACCTTATTTATCTTTATCCTTATCTTTATCCTTATTAAATTTACCTTATTTATCTTTATCCTTATTTTATTTAATTTAATTAATTTAATTAATTTAAATAATTTTAAAATTTTTATAAATCATATTAATATATTCATGCCTTTCTCATTATTTATTACCGTTAATTGTCCTACTTTTATTTATTGATATGGCTTTAACAGGACCTTTATATTTTTTAGAGAGTTTTCCATCGCACCCCCTCCCCCGCTATGCATGCACACACACACACACACACACACACACACACACACACACACACACACACGCATTCTTCCTTTCTTTCTTCTATAATCATAATCTATTAACGTCGGTTTTAAAACGATATTTTTTTAAATATGAAATTCTGAGTCTTAAACGCTCGTCTAGCGTTTCTTCTATGTTCGTTCATTTTGCATTAGTTCCAGATTTTTCTTTGTCGCCGAAGAGATTATACCGATTTTCCACAGTATATTATTACTGTTTTCGGTGTATCGAAACCAATGGTACGACCTTGAAATATGTATATATAGTGTCATAATAAATATTGTATATATATATATTATATATATATATATTATCTATATATATAAAAGCCAAACGTCTGTGTGTATGTATGTTTGTTTGTAACGCTAAAACTTTTGAAAGACGGAACCAAACTTGACAAATTTGGTATCATATCGAAGCCCCATCACCCGGATGACAAATATCGAAATTTCACGTCAAACGGACCACTAGAAGTTGGTCAACTGATCAGTTATCTTCGAGGGGGGCCCCCAAAAAGCCTGTCATTATCTATATATATAAAAGACAAATGTTTGTTTGTAACGCTAAAACTTGAGATGAAAGATTCCTCTCCCCTAAGAATAAAACATATGTTCAATATCTGCTTTTGTTTTTTAATTGTTTATATGGTCCCGAGCAACGCCGGGTAGCCCTGCTAGTATATATATATAAACATACAAAATTCCTCTCTCATAAGAATAATAAATATATTACAAAACCTAATTCAATTTTTTCATTGTGTGTACGGTTCCGAGCAACGCCGGGTAGCCCCGCTAGCCTATATATATAAAAGCGAAAATGTATGTTTTTCCCTTTTTTCATTTTTCTTAAACTTTTTCTTCTAATGTATGTATGAATGTTTGTGTGTCTGCTAAAAACTTCTGACCGACGGAACAAAAATTCACAAAGTTGGTCTCATATGAAAGCCCCACCCTCCGGACGACAAATATCGAAAAATTGGCTCAAAAGGACGATCGGAAGTGCGTCAACTGATCGATTTTCTGCAGGGAGGGGGGAGCAAAATGTGACATTTTAATGTTAAACATTACATATTTTTAAATCGATTTATAACTGCCGAAAAAAATACGGGCGCCAACTCTTCTGCATAAAGTATACACGAGGCCATTTATTTTGGGTAAACTTGTATTTAAAACCCACGTCATGTCACGTGATCTTGACGTCAGCAAGCTGTAATGGCAGTCTGAATTTAAAAAACATTGTTGTTATCGGTAAAAAAATTTTTTAACCCTCACACAAGCTAAACTATGAACTTCTACACTATGACAAAGTTATTAGCACGTTAAAAGTAGTTAGATACGATAGTTAAACGAAAAATAACAAGCCAAAAATGTGAAGTAAAAAAAAAATTACGCTTACAAAAAATTTTAACGATCGAAGTTTTTACAAAAAAACAAACCCAGACGCCATTTTCTTTTTTAGTAACACTCTTTAGAGTAAGGAAGACGAAATGTGAGAGAGAGAGAGAGAGCCGCAAACACAGAGAGAGAGAGAGAGAGACGCAAACAGAGAGAGAGAGAGAGAGAGAGAGAGAGAGAGAGAAAACATTAACTTTTTCACCCCGAAATCGACAATTTTCGACAGGGGGGGGGTGTCAACAATGCATGCGTCAGATGACGTCATGACGTCGTGACCTGATTTACTTTAAATAGTTGAAAAACCAAGCAAATTTCATATATGTCGCTTTAGCTCAGGTAGTTAGGACCTTGGTTCATTATCTAAACGTTTTGGGTTCGAATCGTGGTGTGAGATGTTTTTTTTTTTTTTTCGATTTTTTAAATTTAAATATTGAACCCTGTATTATTTAAGCCATTTTTAAAGTAAAGTTCGTTTTCTTGCTTTTTTTTTTTACTTCGCTTATTCTTAACGACACCCCAAAACATCCGGGTACCTACCGATTTTTTAAATTTTAATATCGAAACAGGCTTATTTAAGCCGTTTTTCACATGTTCATTTTTCTGTTTTCATCGTTCGTTTGCCTTACGTTAGTTTTTTTTTTCGATGTATTGATTACCCCTCCCCACTTAATTAAAACGGTGTTTTCTTTTCTTACTTTGCTTATAACAATGCTTACATCGTCATCATCGTCGTCGTAACGCTCGACGACTTTCAAACATCTTTCACTTATTCGGTTATGACAATGCTTCATTCTGGCTGGCCGATTTTATTTTCAAACTTTGCCTCAGGGCTTTGGCTTCGATCCTACCCCCCCCCCGGTTTCTTTTTATTTAACACCACACACACCTACAAACACCCGGGCAACGCCGGGTACTCCTCGCTAGTTTATTATAAATGTCAAACTTTACATTTATATGTGAATAAAATCCCCATTCCACTCTTGATTATATATATATATATATATATATATATATATATATATATACTAGCAAAAGTACCCGTCGTTGACTGAGTTCAAAAGCAGCATACAGAAAATGGATTCTGATTTATGAAAGTATGATAGGTTATGAAAAGGAAGGGTTGTAATGAGATAGCTTCGAATTTGGGAGTATCAAAACCAAAGCAAAATATGATGAAAGTAAAAATAAAATAGATAAACCCCATAATTTATTATACCATAGCTGTTCACACTGAAACACTTATCACAATATTCTGTGGATCTATATTAAAAAACCTTGTTAAACTTTGTGACATATTTCCATTCTATGGAGGTCAGGCACGAACGAACACCCCATAATTTTATTATACCATATTTCTTCAAACTGAAACATAATTATCAAAGTATACTTACACAGATAGATATGAAAAGTCTTTATTAAAGTTTGTGCTTATTTCCATTCTATGGAGGTCAGGCGCGAACGCAGACCCCACAATTTTATTATATTATCCCTATTTAAGTTAAAACATACTTATCAAAGTATTCTTATGTACATCTATATCAAAAACACTTGTAAACGTTTTTTTTTTAATTTTAAAATTTTTTATTTACATACTTTTGTGGACCAGGCATGAACGCAGACCCCACAATTTTAATGAACCACTGTTCTGCCAGATCAAACATACCCATTCCTGTGTCTCGATACATCTTCTATCATTATATGTAATCAGTTTTTTAAAATAGTCAACCATATAGGAGCCTATTCGTGACCACACACACACACACACACATTCAGCTTTATATATATATATATATATATATATATATATATACACACATCAAGAGTTGACATATATATAGAGAGAGTAATGGCGATTTTACTAGCATATAAAGTTCGACATTTACAACAAATGAAGAACACCAGAAAAAACTTGTAGTTAAGAAAAATGAATCCATAGTCAAGTAAATAAAATATATAGTTTAAGATTGAATTATCTTCCTCATACTTTTCTTGTGGGAGTCCAAAAAAGTATTCAAACTCTATCATCAAATTGATTATTCAACACATTTTTAATGCCACATTACTTCATAGAAGTCAACAGCTGGTTTCTCAATGAGAATAGGCTACTTTCTTTCTTTGTTTATTTAGTTTATCATCCCTAAAATAAACTAATGAAATGATTCCCACTCATTTGAAAGGATTAAATTAGTGAGCCAGCATAAAATAGCAAATTCTTCTAAAAATAGCAACACAACCACCAAAAAATGCCCCCTCTCCTCTTTGAAGCCCAGGGATGCGTTATCGGCAGCTCCTGTTACTCTCGCTTCTTCTTATTTGTCCCTCAGTCCTCATTTTTTAATGAGTGATTTTTCTGACAAAGGGAGAAGAAAAAGCTGTTTTCTAGGTTGGCTGTATTTTGCGCGAACAGTTGGCAGAGATGGCGGAAATTTTCTGTTTCTATCTCTATCCTTGTAGCCATGTCACTAGTAAGGGTGCTGGAGGTAAACGTTTTGTCTGGGCTGACGTTATCCGCCTGATAGTCAGGGACCCGAACCTTGGATTAACCACCAAGGAGGCTGTCCTATCAGCAGGTGCAAAGTACTGGGGCTGCTGTATTGCCATTTGGTGAATGGATTCTGGACCATGCAGTAGCTTCTGGTGGGGCCTCTCGATGCCATACTAGTGGGTAATTGTTACGGCTTTACCTTATCATTAGCTACAAATAAAAAAATTTTTTTAAATTCTTCGTTTCTTTTTCTCTCTTAGTTTCCCCTCTCTGTCCTGCTCTAAGTAAATCTGACGACCGAGTCCACAAATTCCAAAAATTCATCATGACAAGTTTCAAGAAAAAATACACGACTAAACCCGGTTGTTCAACTTCCAATGTAGACCCCTACTACCATGTCTCCTTCTCCAACATCAGGGGTCTACGTTCTAAGCTTCCAGAGGTTGAAACCCAATTACAGGAGACTAAACCAGACCTTTTATTTTTAAGTGAAACTGGCATTGGACAGGCTATTTCCCTAGAAGAGTTCGCAATTAAAGGATACTCTAACTTAACTTTTAAATCTGACCCCCAAGATCGCCATGGGCATGGAATATGTGCCTATATTAGGGATAACTTTCCATGTGGTAGGGACATCTCCAGGGAAGATCCTAACTTACCCTATATGTGCTTCCGGGTTGCTTTAGCTCACACTACGGCATTTATATTTACTCTCTATCACCCCCATAACAGCGGAGTTACTATCTTTCAAAGCATATCTGAGAAAATTGACCAAGTCCTATCTGCTTATCCTTCAGCTAACATTCACGTATATGGTTCACAACGTCGAATGGTTGACCGATGATGAGGGGAGGTTCTGTCATGATTTCTCCATTGCCTATGACCTCACTCAGATTGTTCAGGAACCCACCTGTGTGCCCGACAATGACCTTTTTCTCACAACTGGCCCGAACTATGTTCATTTTCTGTTCTGTCGCCTCTTGGATCTTCCGACCACTCTGTTGTATCAATTAAGATAAAAATGAAATGTAATAAGTCGCCAGACGTACCTCTCCATCGTACAGTATATCGATACACTAAGGCTGACTGGGATATCTTCCGTACATTTATATCTGATCTACCTCTGCATTCCATGTTTAAAAAGGATGTGTCCTCTATAGTATTAGACCTGACGGAATGGTTAATTGTAGGTACTGACCGTTTCATACCCTCGAAAAAGTTTCAGCAAAAACCTAACAACCAGCCATGGTTCTCTCCAGAATGTGCTGCTGCAATTGCGCACAGAAATCACTTTTTCCACTGTTTCCAACGTAATAGATGTATGAAAACTAAAGCCGCTTTCAGGACTGCCAGCAACCATTGTAAGAAAGTAATAAAGAATGCAAGAGAGTTGTATGCTCAATCTGTTAAGTCCAAAGTAGCTGAGCAGCGGCTTGGTTCCCACCAGTTTTGGCAAATAGCAAACAGAATCCTGAACAGAAGCATGTGCTCCATCCCAACTATTATCAATGAACCTGAGGTAATCTCGTCAGCATCAGACAAAGCCAAACTCTTTGTCAAGAACTTTGCAGCTAATTCTACCCTTTGCGATCAAGGCCGCCAACCCCCAATATTTCCTCCTGTATCAGAAAACACGCTATATGATATACGTATATCTGTACGTGATGTTGCCAAGCTAATCAAAAACCTTGATTCCAGTAAAGCAACTGGCCCTGACGTTATTCCAATTATAGTACTCAAAAAACTTCAACCTGAACTAGCGCCCATACTTAAAAAACTGTTTAAACGTTGTCTTAAGGAGAATAGTTTCCCATCTCCCTGGAAAATTTCATCAGTATGCCCTGTATTTAAGAATTCAGGTGATCGCTCATCCTCCTCTCAGTACAATCCAATAAGTCTCCTGTGCTGGAATCTGTGTTAAATACAGAAGTAATCAACTATCTCAACAAAAATAACCTTCTTAGTGACACTCAATATGGTTTCCGTTCTGCTAGATCTACAGCAGATGTGCTTACAGTTATATCTCATAGGATTAGCAAATCTCTCGACGGAGGCAACCATTCTAGGGCAATTGCTCTTGACATATCTAAGGCCTTTGATAGGGTATGGCATAAAGGTTTACTTCATAAGATCTCTAGCTATGGTATTGCTGGAAATGTCTTCTCAATTATTAAATCATTTCTTTCTGATAGGTTCATAAGAGTAGTAGTTGAGGGGCAAAAACCAGAAGCTCACAGTATTAATGCCGGTGTCCCTCAGGGGTCCATCCTGGGCCCAACTCTTTTCTTGATCTACATTAATGATCTTCCAAATCACATCCTTACATCATTTGTAGACATCTATGCTGACGACACTACCATTTATGGTAGCACATCTAAGACAGTAAACGACCAAGTTCTCTCCAATTCTCTCTCCTCTGATCTTGAGCACGTAGTACAATGGGGTAAGGAGTGGCTGGTTACTTTTAATGCATCTAAAACCAAGCTTCTCTCTTTACATCATCAACGTTCTGATCCACATCTGGCATCAATTGAAATGAATAGCTCTCGTCTTCAGGAGGCCTCAAGTTTTGACAAGCTTCTTGGCTTGACCATTACTCCTGATCTTAAATGGAACACGTACATCAAATCTGTTGGCAAGGCCTCTGGAAAAATGGTGGGATCTTTCTATCGATCCGGTAGATATCTCACTGCTGATGCTATTCTCTATCTATATAAGAGCCAGGTACGTCCAAGGATGGAATACTGTTGCCACATCTGGGCAGGAGCTGCTAGAAAGGACTTGGCCTGTCTTGATAGAGTTCAAAATAGACTTCGTAGCCTCGTAGGAGATGTCCTTTTCTCTTCCTTGCAACCTCTATCTCACAGAAGAGATGTTGCGAGTTTGTCTCTGATGTATCGTTATTTTCATGGAAAGTGTTCGACTGAGCTTCAATCTATGGTCCCCCATCGCCAAACTTTCACAAGAAACACTCGTCTAGCTGTAAACACTATCAATAATTCCCCCCACTCTTTATCTGTGCCTAAACCTAAACGTAGATTCCATGAACAAAGCTTCTTTCTTAGAACTGCACGCCTGTGGAATTGTCTTTTGGTGTCCTGCTTTCCGGCTGACTACAATATGGTTGTCTTCAAGTCTAACGTAAATAAGTTCTTGATGAGCCGTTCCATATAAGTTATCAAATTTACCAAATTTTCATTACTAATGATTACTATATTGTCCAATTTCTACTGTACACTCTTTAACCCTTATCCTTGAGTGACCTCTTGGCCTTGATAATGTGGTGATGCCTATGTAAAAAAAAAAAAAAAAAAAAAAACTAAGAAGCGGGAGGTATAGATCTCTCAGAATTGACCATCAACATTGTTTCACTATCGTGAGCATCGGGCAATATCTGATGAGCTCTCGAAATCCAAACCTCAAAATTGTACATCACCATCATGAAACAAGAGCCAGCAGAACAACTGCTATCACCAAACTGGCTAAACATTTTGGACAAAACTGTCTTACAAATGAGAAAGAATCAGGGGGGGAAAAAAAGTCTACAATGGAAATAGCTCAAAAGTGTTTCCAAAAATATACCAAGAACTTCCATTGCAAACACTGGAAGAATGGGCTAACCAACAACGTGCCAAGTATACGTCTTCCAACAACTTCGCCTTGAACAAACAGCTGTTATCGATAAATCTAACTCTTTCTCTCTCAACTGCTAGGGACGTTCTGAGTTTTCTCCTGTTGAACCACATTATATGGCGCTACAAATGATGAATCATTTGTAATCCTTGGGTCGACAGTTCGAATCAATCTGACTGCATCTAATTTTTCTGCTTGAGACATTTATGTACAGGACATGATTCTATGTTTTTTATTTCAGGGAGATTAACTTTTTTCATCACAGTTTCAATCCAGAGGGCCCCATTTTGAGCAGCTAACTTTTCTCTACATTAAAAATCGACCACATGTGTAATTTTGCTCTCGTGTTGAGTAAATAGCGCGATTGTCATTTTATATTAAATCATTGAAAAGGACTGATTTGCCGCAATGCAGACAACTAAACACAACTTTTATTCAATCTACTTTTTATCTACTTATATTCACATCTAATTTACTATTGCAATTCTTTTTAACATTTTTCTTTTTCTTATTTTGTTTCTCTTTTTTAATTTCTACATTTTAGCTTTTCGTTTTTACCGATTAAATCTGTAATTTTCTTTATGCAACTTTTATTCAGTAATTCAGTCAGCTCAAACAATATATTTTTTTCTAAAAATAGAAAATATCTTTCAAATTTTTTTTCTTTGAAATTATTTTCTTTATTTTCAGAAATTGCTTGTTCTAAATATTTTTATTGAATGTCTGCATAAAGTGAACTGGCTTAATAACAAGAATTCTTAACATAAGTCCATTCAATCTGTACTGAAAATGCTATTTAAAAATGAAGCATCTTGATAGACAAAAGTGTCTTATAGAGATGCATAGGCACAACTGAATATGCTATTTCAAACTAAGGTATAATAAACATACAGAAATGTATGTATTAAACATGACATATAAAAAAATTATGCATTTATGTAATGTGAATATATAGTAATATATTTGCCATTATTATTATTATTATTATTATTATTATTATTATTATTATTATTATTATATATGTATTAAGCTGCTTTTTTGTTGATGCTAGTGCTTGTGTGCGAACATTACTAAACAAACGGGGCTAGATATAAACAAAGGTTATAACAAAATGAAAATGAAACCCATACAGAATTTGAACATATGTTTCAGAAGAGGTACTGCTTAAATAAGAATTTTCTGCAAAGCTTAGAAGACGAGTCATTTGTATAAGGGGGCAGTCATATGCCTCGTTAGTCCTATGGTCCAAGGCGATGCCTATGTTAAACGGTTCCTCCTCCAGCTACTTTCTTGCCTATGAACATTTTTAAGTTTGATTTAAGAAAAAGATGTAGTAGTCAGAAACATGAACATTAATTTCTTCTTGCAGAGAAAAGCCCTTGCAAGATGATTTGGTCACATGAGGACCATTCAGTTTTCAAGGCA
>NC_136512.1:43660474-43725474 GCF_053919585.1 Euprymna scolopes
TCTATGTGATCGATGTGATCGATGTGATCTATGTGATCTATGTGATCGATGTGATCTATGTGATCGATGTGATCGATGTGATCTATGTGATCGATGTGATCTATGTGATCTATGTGATCGATGTGATCTATGTGATCGATGTGATCTATGTGATCGATGTGATCGATGTGATCTATGTGATCGATGTGATCTATGTGATCTATGTGATCGATGTGATCTATGTGATCGATGTGATCTATGTGATCTATGTGATCTATGTGATCGATGTGATCGATGTGATCTATGTGATCGATGTAATCGATGTGATCTATGTGATCGATGTGATCTATGTGATCGATGTGATCTATGTGATCTATGTGATCGATGTGATCTATGTGATCTATGTGATCGATGTGATCTATGTGATCTATGTGATCGATGTGATCTATGTGATCTATGTGATCGATGTGATCTATGTGATCTATGTGATCGATGTGATCTATGTGATCGATGTGATCTATGTGATCGATGTGATCGATGTGATCGATGTGATCTATGTGATCTATGTGATCGATGTGATCTATGTGATCTATGTGATCGATGTGATCTATGTGATCGATGTGATCTATGTGATCGATGTGATCGATGTGATCTATGTGATCGATGTGATCGATGTGATCTATGTGATCTATGTGATCGATGTGATCTATGTGATCAATGTGATCTATGTGATCTATGTGATCGATGTGATCTATGTGATCGATGTGATCGATGTGATCGATGTGATCTATGTGATCGATGTGATCTATGTGATCTATGTGATCGATGTGATCGATGTGATCTATGTGATCGATGTGATCTATGTGATCTATGTGATCGATGTGATCTATGTGATCGATGTGATCTATGTGATCGATGTGATCTATGTGATCGATGTGATCTATGTGATCGATGTGATCTATGTGATCGATGTGATCTATGTGATCTATGTGATCGATGTGATCTATGTGATCGATGTGATCTATGTGATCGATGTGATCGATGTGATCTATGTGATCGATGTGATCTATGTGATCGATGTGATCTATGTGATCTATGTGATCGATGTGATCTATGTGATCGATGTGATCGATGTGATCTATGTGATCGATGTAATCGATGTGATCTATGTGATCGATGTGATCTATGTGATCGATGTGATCTATGTGATCTATGTGATCGATGTGATCTATGTGATCTATGTGATCGATGTGATCTATGTGATCTATGTGATCGATGTGATCTATGTGATCTATGTGATCGATGTGATCTATGTGATCTATGTGATCGATGTGATCTATGTGATCGATGTGATCTATGTGATCGATGTGATCTATGTGATCGATGTGATCGATGTGATCTATGTGATCGATGTGATCTATGTGATCTATGTGATCGATGTGATCTATGTGATCTATGTGATTGATGTGATCTATGTGATCGATGTGATCTATGTGATCTATGTGATCGATGTGATCGATGTGATCTATGTGATCTATGTGATCGATGTGATCGATGTGATCTATGTGATCGATGTGATCTATGTGATCTATGTGATCGATGTGATCTATGTGATCGATGTGATCGATGTGATCGATGTGATCTATGTGATTGATGTGATCGATGTGATCTATGTGATCGATGTGATCGATGTGATCTATGTGATCGATGTGATCTATGTGATCTATGTGATCGATGTGATCTATGTGATCGATGTGATTTATGTTATCTATGTGATCGATGTGATCTATGTTATCTATGTGATCGATGTGATCTATGTGATCGATGTGATCGATGTGATCTATGTGATCGATGTAATCGATGTGATCTATGTGATCGATGTGATCTATGTGATCGATGTGATCTATGTGATCTATGTGATCGATGTGATCTATGTGATCTATGTGATCGATGTGATCTATGTGATCGATGTGATCGATGTGATCTATGTGATCTATGTGATCGATGTGATCTATGTGATCTATTTGATCGATGTGATCGATGTGATCTATGTGATCTATGTGATCGATTTGATCTATGTGATCGATGTGATCGATGTGATCTATGTGATCGATGTGATCTATGTGATCGATGTGATCTATGTGATCGATGTGATCGATGTGATCTATGTGATCTATGTGATCGATGTGATCTATGTGATCGATGTGATCTATGTGATCGATGTGATCGATGTGATCTATGTGATCTATGTGATCGATGTGATCGATGTGATCTATGTGATCTATGTGATCGATGTGATCTATGTGATCGATGTGATCTATGTGATCTATGTGATCGATGTGATCTATGTGATCGATGTGATCTATGTGATCTATGTGATCTATGTGATCTATGTGATCGATGTGATCTATGTGATCGATGTGATCTATGTGATCGATGTGATCGATGTGATCTATGTGATCGATGTGATCGATGTGATCTATGTGATCGATGTGATCTATGTGATCTATGTGATCGATGTGATCTATGTGATCTATGTGATCTATGTGATCGATGTGATCTATGTGATTGATGTGATCGATGTGATCGATGTGATCTATGTGATCTATGTGATCGATGTGATCGATGTGATCTATGTGATCTATGTGATCGATGTGATCGATGTGATCTATGTGATCGATGTGATCTATGTGATCTATGTGACTGATGTGATCTATGTGATCGATGTGATCTATGTTATCTATGTGATCGATGTGATCTATGTGATCGATGTGATCGATGTGATCTATGTGATCGATGTAATCGATGTGATCTATGTGATCGATGTGATCTATGTGATCGATGTGATCTATGTGATCGATGTGATCTATGTGATCTATGTGATCGATGTGATCTATGTGATCGATGTGATCGATGTGATCTATGTGATCTATGTGATCGATGTGATCTATGTGATCGATGTGATCGATGTGATCGATGTGATCTATGTGATCTATGTGATCGATGTGATCTATGTGATCGATGTGATCTATGTGATCGATGTGATCGATGTGATCTATGTGATCTATGTGATCGATGTGATCTATGTGATCGATGTGATCTATGTGATCTATGTGATCGATGTGATCGATGTGATCTATGTGATCGATGTGATCGATGTGATCTATGTGATCTATGTGATCGATGTGATCGATGTGATCTATGTGATCGATGTGATCTATGTGATCGATGTGATCTATGTGATCTATGTGATCGATGTGATCTATGTGATCGATGTGATCTATGTGATCGATGTGATCGATGTGATCTATGTGATCGATGTGATCTATGTGATCGATGTGATCTATGTGATTGATGTGATCTATGTGATCTATGTGATCGATGTGATCTATGTGATCGATGTGATCGATGTGATCTATGTGATCGATGTGATCTATGTGATCTATGTGATCGATGTGATCTATGTGATCTATGTGATCTATGTGATCGATGTGATCTATGTGATCGATGTGATCGATGTGATCTATGTGATCTATGTGATCTATGTGATCGATGTGATCTATGTGATCGATGTGATCTATGTGATCTATGTGATCGATGTGATCGATGTGATCTATGTGATCTATGTGATCGATGTGATCTATGTGATCGATGTGATCGATGTGATCTATGTGATCGATGTGATCGATGTGATCTATGTGATCTATGTGATCGATGTGATCGATGTGATCTATGTGATCTATGTGATCGATGTGATCGATGTGATCTATGTGATCTATGTGATCGATGTGATCTATGTGATCGATGTGATCTATGTGATCTATGTGATCGATGTGATCGATGTGATCTATGTGATCTATGTGATCGATGTGATCTATGTGATCTATGTGATCGATGTGATCTATGTGATCTATGTGATCGATGTGATCGATGTGATCTATGTGATCTATGTGATCGATGTGATCTATGTGATCGATGTGATCTATGTGATCTATGTGATCGATGTGATCTATGTGATCTATGTGATCGATGTGATCTATGTGATCGATGTGATCGATGTGATCTATGTGATCTATGTGATCGATGTGATCTATGTGATCTATGTGATCGATGTGATCTATGTGATCTATGTGATCGATGTGATCTATGTGATCTATGTGATCGATGTGATCGATGTGATCTATGTGATCTATGTGATCGATGTGATCGATGTGATCTATGTGATCGATGTGATCTATGTGATCTATGTGATCTATGTGATCGATGTGATCTATGTGATCTATGTGATCTATGTGATCGAGGTCGAACTTCAAAACGATACTGAGCTAAGGGAGGTATGAAACCGAATCACCATTAAAACTTTAAATATATTCTATTTTTATATGTATAAAATTATCCCGGGAAGACAATGGAAGTGGTTCTAAATCTCTATGTGACTCTCTCACCTCTAAGTGAATAATGTGAACATAACTCGCTTGAAACTTCAAATACGTAAATTTGATTTTAATGAAATTCAGACCATATTTATCAGACACTAGTCCAGAAAGTTTTCCAACATTTCAGCTTCTTCTGATTATATCAGGCTAGGATTAAACGTAAAACGTGGAAAGTGATATAGTGTTATGAACATAATAAAAAAAGTCAAACTAGTGATCCGCATTGAATTTTGAACAACTTCCGGTCATTGTGCTAATAAAATAATAAAAATAGTAATTAACAGATGGAAGCCACAGTATACAGATATTTTCATTCATTTCCAGTCAACACCGAGTGAGCAGTCTAGTGTTTAATATTTGCATGGAAATAGTGGTGCGACAATGGTTTATATGACATGATGTGCAATTTTAAAGTTATATCAGAAATATTTCATCCTCTTTCACTAAAAGAATGGCACAAAACCTTTACCACCAACAACAACTATGGTTGAAATTGTAGATGATACTTTCAAGTCTTCATAGGGAAAATTCTGAAACAATACTATCTACTCCAACTATGAATTTAATCAATTAATAGTTGAAAAAGATGGCAACTCTAAACCACTGAGTAATTTGCAAATAAAAATCATGAAAACGTTACATTATCATCAAAACGACTATTATTTTAATCACTCATACAACAGAGTCTCATGAAATACTTTATATATAGTAAAGAACAAAGACTCTAATATTTGCTATTTGTATGCTTAGTTTTTATATTTACATCAATGATTGCTCGGTGGTATTCATTTGCAATTTTATTGTCTCATTTTTCTATATGTGTGCAATAATTTTGTTGACATTAACAATTATTAATTAAAGTTATTTAATAAAAAAAAGATAAATTATTATTATTATTATTATTATTATTATTATTATTATTACTATTCTAAAAACATTACGTTCATTAATTTTAAAGCGAGGTAATTTAAATAAAAACTGTCATTTTTTAACATCGCAATAGATTAAGATAAAAGTTATGTAATGTTAGTTATATATTTGAAAAAAATACTTAGGGCTAGATTAATGGCTGCCGGATGCCGCGTAATTTTTTGCTACTAAAACTGATGATCTTGAATGGTTGTTTGTAGATGAATGTTTTATATGCTGAGAGGTGAGGGATGACGTATATGAAAAGAAAATGATAAGAGATGTGGTGAGAATGAATGGGATGATTTGAACAATTAAGAGAATAGAAAAAGATATGAGAGACAGAAGGGGGATAGAGAGAGAGCGTCTATTATTATGTTGCAATGTATTCTTTGACTTTGTCAAAATTGTAATGTCAAAAATTGGGTGCTCATCTGTTAGGGTTCGGATTAAAACACTGATGTAATTGAATTTATGTAAACTTTTATTATCTATATTTTTATCTAGCATTTCATGTGTTAACGTTGCTTCGACAGATAACGGGTCGTCTACTGTTATTTAAATCTTTCAAGTTTTTATTGCATTTAAGAAGACAAAAAACAAAAGACAAAAAAACAAAAGACAAAAAATAAAGCGTTCAATTAAATGTTCAGCCATATTGTTTCATTTCTGTTACAAGTGTTTATTTCTTGTTGTGTCGTTTCTTTGTCATGGAAAAAATTCTCCAAATATTTAATCAATATTCAATGACATTTCTCCAATTTCACTTTCTAAATGGAGTGCTTACAATGTTCAGAGTTCATGCAACACACACATGTATCCAAAACAAATTCTACTGATAGAAGCATTTTAAAGAGCATGATCGTCAATCTGGCACTTAAGCAAATAATCATATTTGGATCGTTTATTTTACAAATATTTACGAAAATATTCTACACCGAAAATAAATCATGAAATTATAATCATGAAAGTGATCAAAGTTAATCATGTCTTATGATGATAAAATTGGTGCGCAAGATTAACAGTTTTATATCTATTACGAATTGAGATTTGTTATGTGCCTGAAGCCGAAACTATACTGTTACAATCGAATACCTTTCAATTAAGAAATGTAGTATCTGTTCTACTGTCATCCTTTTTATTCTACCATCCTTCAAGGCATTCATTGCATCATCTTTTCTTTCTTTTTTGAAGACGATAGTGTAGTATCTGTTTGTCCGTCATGATACCATTCTCCCAGGTATTATTTCCTTTTTTGGAAGATTGGGAACACAGTGTAGTATATATTATGTGGTTATGAGACCATCCTTTCATGCATTATCTCCTTTTTTTTTTTTTTTTTTAGAGAGGATGTTATTATTGTTACTGTTGCTGTTGTTGTTGCTCTTCTTCTTCTTCTTGAAGTCTGAATGACAAAAGTCTCCCCAAATATCCAGTACTCGCTATCTCGCTATCTGTTTTGATAACAAACGATTTGCGTTATTGTTGGCAACGACCATTGTTCTTCTCTGGGATTTGAGTGACAACAGTGAAAAATACATAGTAGTGATCCTTATTCAATCCGTCGAGTTTTCCTGTTAGTGATAAACAAAACTTAATAAATAGTTTACGCGTGAATAATCTTATTTATTGGATCATTTTTCAGTTTGTAAAGGATAAGTTCACCTTCGGACCATTTTTACTATTCACTGTATGTAAAAATAAATAAATAATAATCGTTTTATGCAGTAAGAAAATCTATTTCACATTTCGTTATCTCTCAAACTACCAATAAACGTTTTTTTTTTTTGGGGGGGGTCACTATGTTTTTCTTCCTGAAAAAAAGGGGTGGGCAACAATATCACATAAGGCAGGCCGCTTATACTGTCACAGAAAATAAGTTTCGATTTTAGCTATGAAAACACTCAGTTTATAATAGCCGCTAATACAACCACTGGTATTTTTTAAAACCTTAACAAAAGTGAGAATTCACTGTTGAGGACATTATCAAATAGAGAGAATGACAAATTTTCTTGACAACTTGTTAAAACAATGAAAGATGAAAAGTTTGTGAAGAATGAGAGTTCAAAGAGTTCAAGAAACTTCTAGGTGAAAGATTGTGTTTTATTTATAAGGAAAAATTGAGTATGCATGTTCATTTTGGTTGGCGCCGCATGCATTCACATGTACGTCAATCGGATAGGCATGAAAATATGTGTATGTATATATTAGCGTGCCTGTTCTATTAGTGAGATTATGTATATATGATCTTATGTGTTCGTGCATTCAGTGAGCAGTGTGCTTTAGTGAGCATAAACGTCTTTCATTGTGTTTGCCGGTATGCCCTCGGCACAAAGCGCCGAGCTATTTTGCTTTGACTATGGAAGTAAAATAAGAAAAAAAAAAGAAAACGGTGTGTTTGAGTCTTCATAGTATACATTGGAATTTGGATTGAATATCGTCGCTTCTCTGGTTGGCTGAAAGTAATTGCTGCTTAGAGATTTTGTTCAATCAAGAGTCGATATATAAAAACAACATTCACTGTCGCTGCTGCTTCAGACAGTTAACTGTTCTGATTAAACAAAACTGACGTTTATTCGTTGACAATTAGTGTTAGGTTTATTGATTTGTTGTTTTGATTTACTAAGTAAATATTTTATTTTAATTTGGAACAAAATTTATTATATTCTAGAAATATGTCCTTTTTCACAACAGTATATTATTTTCTTTCTTTTACTGTCCATCTTCCCCCGTTTTATTTCCTAATTCAGTCGGAAGAAGTTTTTGTTGAAAATTTGAGACCACTAGGAAAATTTTATACGCGTGATATAAAGTGCATCAAAATAGAATATATTTGAAGTTCTATAGAGGGTATATCTCCATAGCCCTTTTAAGCTTGGATTTAGAGATTTGAGAACACTTCCATTGTCTTTGCCGATGAATTTTACATAAGAACACACTTTTAGATTTTATGTACATTCTCTAACCTTTCTTTCTATAGAGAACAAACAAACATCAACCAAACATACACACAAACATTTGATAAAGTGATTTTTAATAGATAAATTATTTTGATTACACAATTATTAACTTTTGCAATTACTAACAACAACACACACATAATCGAACAATATGGTAAAGACGGTATCAAACAATCATCATGCTAATTAAAACTAATTATTGGTTTTACTAGTTAATGAGTCGGCATATTAACTGTCTTAGCTTATTTAAATAATGAAACAATACCTTAATCAAAACGTTTTATTATATACGATTAATCGAAGACAAATTGCTATTTTTGGCCCATAGAGGGAAAAGGGTTTATATCTTTCCCAAACATGATGACAGTAATCATTAAGCCGATCTCGCACCCCCTATTAGTTTCTTCAAATGCATGACATAACAAGAACCCTGCTATCGTGTTCAATTGTAAACGATGCAATTTAGGTGCTTTTCACTTGTCCCCAATTACTTGCCTCCCCACGAGGACACAGTAAAACGCACGGTTGTCTTTATATCATTATGACATCAAAAAATAAATTTGTACATTAACACCCTCCGTTGACTCGACCCTTCCTTAAAAAATGAAATATGGGATTCTATGTTTTTTTATGCGGTTACATATGAATACCTTGGAAAACTTGGTGGGAATGAAAAATAAAATTTTATGATTTAGAGTGGGGATCAATCTCGTATATAAATTTAATGCAACATGATCCCTCATTTCTACGTTGTTCTAACTTTTTTAGGGCAGTTAACCAATCTTTTACACTAACCTTATGTTGGAGTGACAAGATCGTAAAACCACACGTAATCGCCTAAAAAGGTAGACTACCACCTCAAAAAATAAAAATAAAAAGTACAAAGTACACAGAATTAAAAAAGTCAAGAATTTATTTTTTTTAATACTAGAATAGTGCAGAAATTTTGGGATCATTTTACATTAAAATGTATATGCGAAACTGATCTTCCAATTTCAATTCTAAAATTATTGTTCTTTTTTGTTTTGTGCTTCCCCCTCTCGACCGTCACGTTCTTCACTGTTCACGTTTAATCGCCTCTAAAAATAGAATTGCATTTTTAGAGAGGCGGAACGAAGAGTGTTAATCTACAATAATATAAAAAAAACTTTTCTTTGGTTTCTTTTTGAAGTTATATTATTATTATTATTATTATTATTATTATTATTATTATTATTATTATTATTATTATTAGTTATCAAACGGGAGGGACGTGGCAGTAACCTACACAATCATATTCAAACAATATTCCTTTTTCAGAATATTTCTCAGTTCTAAAACTTATACTTTGGTCACTAGACCTCTATATGCCACTGCTTGCCTCTAGGTTAGTTTTTAATGTGGTAAAAATTCAGCTCCTCATAAAGGAGAACTCTAGACTGGGATAGATTAAAAAAAATTGGTAAAACTTGCAGAGAATGCTCTGTTCTACGGTAGTTTTAAAAATGGAACGAAAATTTAAATTTCGTTCCGTTTTACGTTCAATTCTCTGTTCACATTCGACATGTCAACTTTTCTAGATTTTCGGGTATACTAATGAGGTTGGAGGTGTCTATTCCGAAAGCACATGGGGAAACATGGGGAGGTTTGAGGGGGGGTCTATTCCGAAAGCCGTTCTTAACATGGTGAGGTTGTATATAAATTTTTTTTTTTTTATCTAGATAAAAAAGTATATGAAAAGTACGATTGTTGAATGTTATTCTTTCGATTTTTGGGAGGGGACACTACGAGTTTAAAAAAAAAAAAGATTAAAATGGAACGAAATTTAAATTTCCTTTCATTTTCAAAAAAAAAAAACAAAAAAAAAACAGTGCGTTCTCCGCAAGTTTTACCTAAAATTTACCTCAGTGTAGAAGAATCTCTCCATCACTGACTAAGGACAGAACAGACAAAGTGTAGTTTCAGAACACATATTACACTGTGATCTTGACCAATGTGGAAAAAATTCTTTAAATGACTAAAACATGGATAAAATAATGTTAATTCATTAATAATCTTAAAAGCCTAAGTAAGATGTCGAAGCCATTGTTCGGTTTCTAAAAAATGATTTTATCTAAAATCAATTCCAATTGCAAAACTTGGATTCCTGCTTAAAATGAAACATAACAAGTGCTGATTGTTTTACAAACCTTCACGCAATCTAACATTAGGTAACGTGATCTTAAAAATCTTTCAAGAAATTTGTTGAAATCAAAAACATAATTCTTGACTTGCATATGTTCACGTTACACACACACCTTTATATAAACCATAAGATGTGCTTTAAGTACATAGCACGATTGGCGATCAGTTGAGAAGCATATTGTTTCTGCTGCTACACGACATTGATCACTAAAATGTTAATTTAAAAGTGTGAATCAAAGGACAGAATTAATCGCAACCATCCCTTTGTTATTGGGGCAGAAGGCCAAGTATATGATGGAAATATTACTGGGGGCAGAAAAAAGGGGAAACAGAACACACATATAAAACAAGTCGATGCTAATTTAGAATTCAAATTTATGAAAGTTACTGCTTTCTTAATAGATAGGTAGCAAATCTAGTGGAGATGCGGTCTCTTCTTTTTCCTAAAATCCCTTTCTCACAGAATAGACGTTTCTAGTCTCTCTCTCCATTCTAGCGTTATTTACTTGGAAGGTGCTCGACTGAGCTCTATTCTTCAAAAATATATTTGAGTTTGTTAGAATAATAACAAGAGCTAAAAAATTTTAAAATGAAAATGAAGCCCATCCAACTTTACTACGTCTAGTAGTACTAATGGAGATTCGGTGTCTGTCTGTCTGTCTGTTTGAAGCTGAAGCTATAGTAACAATATCTTTCAATTCTCAGTTCAAGGAAGTAGTGTAGTATATGTTGTGTTGTCATGCTACCATCTTTCCAGGCACTATCACCCGCCTTTGTGGAGTGGGTAGAACTGTGTAATATATGCTTGTTCATCATGTATACTATAATACTTTTACTAATGGATATTCTTCTCATCCGATGACCTCAAAAGTAAAGGTGATGCAGATGAAGCGTCGGCTCTTCTGTCAGAGTATGCAAAAGGATGAGAGCTTCAAGGAAATGTATAATGGATGATTGTTTGTAGTAAAAAAACAAAACAAAAAAAAAAACAGGTTTGATTCCCGAATCCATAAAAGAGAAAGGACAACACGTATGAATAGAATGAGTCATCTGTATGATTGTAGTTTTGTCAGAGATAAAAATAAATCGGCAAGGTTCTCAAAGAAAAGAAGAGTGAACATTTTTTTAATATAAAAAGACCCGCATATCTATGTTAAGTGCTTACAAGGTTGTGCAGAGGACGCCATTATGAAATACATGCATAGATTGTATCAGAAGCATATAAGCTCTATGAAAAGAGTTTTCAGTACAATTTACAATTTAGCAAAGACAAGTTGTCCATTTTTTATGATGCTGAAGATGAGATTTAGCTTCAAATAAAAAGTCGGTGATGGATTGGAAATTTTTCCAACCGTGAAAATAGTTGACCATATTGTAAATTAGATAAAAAACGAAATCTGTATTTTTACAATGTCGAATCATTTGTTACACTGGAACGATTTCCATAAAAAAAATGCTAAAGAAAAGTAGTACATAAAATAATTAGAATATATCTCTGATTTAATATTACTAACAATGATCCAACCAAAATAAGTAAAATTGATGTCAATTGCTAGACTGTAGCATGTGTGAACCCCTAAATCAGCCTTGCTTTTGTACAGGGCTAGCCAGCATCGTTTGCTGCTGAGTACTGTTGTATTGAAACTGGTATGGAGAGATCTTCATAAGAGAACCTGTTCTTAACATTGTGAACTTTTACAACTGACTTCAACCTAATAACTGTTGGCATCACAACCTACTTCACTTGATGTGTCTTATCTAAACCAAATTTAAACTGTAACTGCTCAACCAGGAAAGTTATGGCTGTATATTCAACACACAAATATATTATTCCATGACCATACACATATAAGGTGATATGTCGCTTAGAAATTTTCAGTATTTACTTCAACAATAAAAATAATTATTAAGCTCATTTTGAGGAAAATATAATAAAAGATTCAAATGTAGCAACTTTGCACGCACTACGTCGAGTAGATAGAACATTGTATGTTTACAAAAAATAAATTATTTCCCTTGCATTTCAAACGTATCTCTCACACTAGCCAAGCGATAAGAAGCTTGGCTTTGAGTTATTCAGATCCACGGTTCAAATCGCTCGACCGACTCCATCTGCACTGATTATTATTGGTTGAGACATGAAAATTATATATGTTTGTGGCTATTAAAAATGTTATATATATATATATATATATATATATATATATATATATATATATATATATATATATACATATATATATATATATATAATTATTATTTTATTCAATTTAGATAAACAGAATTACCAAATTGAATAAAATAATATTCTGCTCATTTTATTGAGCACTATCAACAATCTCGTTAAATTTAATGGTTTTTACTTTTGGTTATATTTACCTGGAATAAAACACACACATATATACATGGGTGTCAGTTTTACTGGTAGAAGAGAACAAAAATGATTAAAAAAGTAAATTTAGCTTTGAAAAAAAAACTTGATATGTGGATATATAAAAAATAAATTCGGTGTCTCTCACGCAGGTGCGTGTGAATAAATAGTAGGTGTTTTACTGCTATAAAATCATGTTACAATGCGACAATGCAACGCAAATCAACAGTTCTATGTCAACTTGCTTTTAATTATATTGGAACAATGAAATCCTTATTTTGGTTCCAATACTTTTCGGCAAAGTGATGCTGAAAATGCTTTTTACAACGTTTAATGCGGCACGGAAAACACTAACAGAAATACACTGCAAGGATATCGAGAAATTTCCGATGTTAACAGGAACAAAATAAGCATCAAACAATGGCGAATCAAAGAAAGGCTCTACTAAAGAATCCGAACAGAAATTTATCGGTAAAAATCATAGATTTTTTCGAGGTTTTCAGACATAGTTGAATGGAAATATATTTTTCTTTGCCGACCCAGTTTTTAATGAGCGTTTTTGTGTATGTGTGTGTGAGAGTTATTTCCTATTAAGGAATAGGTTTATTTGTTTATCAATCATGATTCATGTTAGATTTAGTTTTGTTAGTGTGAAGCGAAGCATAAGGATTAAATAAGATAGTTCAAGAGAGTTGTCCAAAAATATGAAGTAATTAAATTGGATCAATTATAAACTTATTAACAAATGTCTAATTACATGCACATTTCGTGAGGTATGTTTTGGTAAATCTTTAAATAAATAAATGATATTTTTAACTAATTTCAGCATTCTCTTGGCAATGTTGGCAAACATTTGAACCGCTACATATTTGTCTCCTCACGAGGTCAAAGTTGGCCACAAGGTGATTTTTTATGTAAGAGATATCTAACTCTTTAAAAAGGATCACTCTGGTTCAAAAAATTAAATTGCTCCAGTTAAAAGGGATTTCTCCTCTTTTGACCACGGAAAGAAGGACATCTTAGTCTGAAGGCTAGATAAGTGTAAATCTTTTCACATCGAGATGCACCAAAATGAATGTTCTATTGGTGACTTGTAGAATCAGGTCAAAAATAGCAACAACAACACACACACATTATATATATATATATATATATACATATATATATATATGTGTGTGTGTGTGTGTGTGTGTGTGTGTGTGTGTGTGTGTGTGTGTGTGTGTGTGTGTGTGTGTATACTGTTTCACTGTATCAGAGCTAGACCAGCAATTGCTTCAAGCCAAGATTGAAACTCAACCGTCTAGATGACAGTCGGTGCTTCTAACTCCTTTGAGATATATATGATATTATTTTATTATTTAGCTTGGTTTCTCGAAAGCAGAAGATGCTGAAATAGAATTCCTATTTTGGTACATCATGTGTTTAATATTTTGATATGATATGCAGCTTTGGCACATGAGTAAATGGCTGAATTAAAAAAAAGTCCTCCGTTCAGTCTCGAATTGATAGCACCTGTAAGTGTGTGGATAGTCAATTGTGAAGCAAGGGTCGCGCAATACACAACCACACCTCTCCTAAATCAGTATTAATTGATTCTAGCGGCAAGGAGATGTCCAGGCTGGAAATAATGTCCCGATAAGCAGAGATGTTTCCCCACATACAGCACCTAGTACTTCCAGATGGTCACTTATTTAGCACTAATCAAACCCAATGTCGTTTAACTTCGGTGATTTAACAGAAACGGTGTGTCAACATGATTTGTGATGAGATAAAACCTGTTATTATCTGGCAGACAAAATATCTCAGCTTATAGACCTAGTTATTTTTTTCTTTACAGAATATATAACTGTTCAATCAATCAGTCACTGTGAAGTCAAATTTAAAGCTTATGTTTGACAGATTTCATTATAACACGCATTATGAACTATTTCCTTGGAACATGTATGTTCATTTAAAAATTGTTGTTCTAGACAAGAACTCTTAGTTATTTGAAGGCAAAAAAGGTAGTGTTTGCTTTGTATTGAAGAAACGACCATCGAAATATTAGTTAACACTCACCATGAAATGTTGTTTTAAAGAAAAATCACAACTGAAAACAAATCATGCAATCAATAGTAAGTAATTCAATATTAAAAAAATCTCAAAAGCTGAAAGAAAATGTTTCAAGAGATTCTATAAAAACCTAAAAGAAAGGGAAAGATAAAATATCTAGACAAAATTATCAGGAAAATTAAAACCGAAAAATATCATAACTTAATCATCATGGTGTTTTACATGCTAGCATGAGTTAGATGTCTTACAGAAATAGACTTCCACACTAAACTATTTCTAGCCAACAAAGTCTCCTGCTCTGTACACATCTCCTTATGTATCCAATTCTAATGTAAGCCTCACATTGCACATCCATCAGATCATTTTTATATCATTTCTCACCATCACACTGCATACATGGTTAATAATGACAAAAGTTCCATGAATTACTCTATTTACTTGCTATCACCCTAGCACCTGCTCCTCCCTGTGCGCCAGTGGCCATCAAAGTAACAAAATTTCTGGGCATTTTGCCATCCAAATATACTTTTTTTTACATCTGAGTTCTCATCTGTCTCCATTGTCTAAGACTTCTTTGCAGCCAACACTATCAGAACCCTCTATGCAGATCCATTATTTGATCTAAACCAAATGTTCAAGAGAAGAAGAGAAATGCTCTTGCAACATCTTTAAGTATAAAAGTGTTGAATGATGGCTGTCTCTGTTTACTTTGGTCTGTCAGGCTTACTATTAATATAATATTTTCGTTAGTCTGTCACAATTAAGTTTGAAATTTCAATTCCGTTGATCTCTTACACATAAGTTTGAATAGTAAACAAATACATGGACAATATTGTTCCCGTCGAAGAGTAATTCTGATTGCATTTTTGAACATTAACTCTCTCGTTAGAATGAAAGGATTGCTAGAACGTCGTATTAGGAACATAAACTAATTTCTTTTTTATTGCGTTTTGATCAAATTGAAAATAATCTGTGGACAGTGCATTTGGAATGATCATTTTTGTTGACACCGAAGAGGAAAATGTCTGATTCAATTTTTATTTATTTCCTCACATGCAATCACTTGACCTTTTAAATCCGTTCAATACAGGCCTTCTTACTCTAACTTGTGTATCGTGTATCGATTGTTTTGATTTCAATTTTCATCTGCATCCGACTAGCATGATGATGCTTAACAATAGTGTAAAAATGTGTATCAGTAAAAAATAGGAATGTTATCGTTGCACATGAAAAGACATAAAAATGAACCTTTCTATAAATGTGATTGAATGTTGTTTTTATTGTGTTTGCCTTTGTAAACCAACCAACCGGCTTGTAGCCAAAAGTTCAAATATTTAAGTGAAAAAGGCAAATCCTGGTTGATTAAAATAGAAAGCCATAAAACATGTTGAAGATTTTAAAATTAGATTTGCAATAAAATAATCAGTGGCAAAATTGGGCACAAATGCTTAAAAGTGAAAAACTTCGAATTGTAAATAAAAAATTCAAATCTAAAATAAAAACGTTTTTTCTTTCGATTGCAATTTTCTGACTGGAAAAGTTTCTTTTGAATTTTTAATACATCTGAACATATTAGCATTGAATTCATTTTTGTTTTAATTAATTCAGAATTTTCTTCGATGAAAATTGAATGCAAAAGGTCAGAGACTGATTATAGTCAGCCTACTTGATTAGGATTGTAATATTTACTTGCTTGCCTAAAAATATTACCCCAACACAATCAACTTTGATACGGATATTGAATTACGGTTATTGTTAAAGATTTGATTTCCAAAAAAAAATAAAAATAAAAAGGAATTTCTAATTCAATTTCAGATGATTTTTATACCAATTCTTCAGATTTTTAACTGATTTTAAATCGTTACTTTTCTAAAATTAAAGGATGTTTTACTTTTAGCATTGAATATGGTAATAATTTATACATAAAATATCTAAATCTAAACTATTAAAAATGATTAAAAATTAATATAAGACGTTTTTTACTTTTTTTTACATAAGTGTTTTTGCATGAAACACTTGAGTGAATGCAAATTTACTAAAGTTCTAAATCTGTGCATTTTGACTTTACAAAAACAAGGTAACGTAGTTCATCTGGAAAAGGTTTGTTGGTAAACAAGCTTTTAGTAGAATCTGATCTTGTGGGTAATATTTCCATACCCGGGTTCCTTCTCTTGTATGTATGCCCTGGTTCTCTAACTTAAAAACAATTTTACTACAACTACTGATACTACTACTACTACTACTCTTTACTGATAGATAAGAAAGATGATTATAGCTTATCACAACTATACAGGATGATTCTTCGATATCAGTATTATTATAATAAATGGTTATTGTTTTTATGTGCCAAAATCACAGTAAAATATTGTTATGGGGATTTACTCATTCATTCATAATGGACTCTTCTAAACGTTATAAAATCTCTCAGAGTTAATATTCTCATGGGAAATTATCACGACACTATATGAGACTACAGACTGTCCAACAGTCAGAAAATGCTGACAACCTTTTTTTTGTATTCACTTTCTTGTACAATATACTCTTTTCTACCAAAATCCGTTTCCCAAGTTTTTCCTTATGATCTTTTCCTAAGGCTACAACAACTTGCGACAAGATATTCGAACTAACGTGGTATTCAAAAGACCCACTTCAACAATATCGAACTAACGTGGTATTCAAAAGACCCACTTCAACAATATCGAACTTGCAACAAAGTATTCAAACGAGCAAGATAGTGTTCCAAAAGCACTAATAACGAATCATTTGGTAGCTTAGAATCAGATGACTAAACGTTTTAAGAACCAGATGACTAAACGTTTTAAGAACCAAGAAGCAACTCTGAATAATTCTGAAGGATTTTTTCTAGGAATCACCAACTCCAAATTTCACAAAAATCATAGGCATCTGAAATTTCATGGACGTCTTCCAACTCTCTTTGCATAAAACTAACCTAAATATGTCACACATTACCCACCCTTACGCCAAACAGTTGTGTTTCAAATTCATAATGTATTGTGGCGGAACTAACCTATGTTACTAATAGAATATTTCAATCTCAATAAATACCAGAAAACTATGCTATAAGGTGTCAGTCGATATCTGGTGAACTAACCGGTAGCTATGCCAAACAACCCACCTATTGTATGCTTTGCAATACATGTTGTTACTTTATTTTGGCGTTCTGTTTTTCTTCACAGCTCTTAACAGGGCTATAACAGTGGCAACGTCAGATTTCGAACACAGGGGTAACTCAAATTTAAAATATCTCCAGTATTCAAACGAACTCATAACACTGATGAAAGGAGAAAAACAGGAATTCACGAAAATCAAATAAGTGTATAAAAGAAAACCAAAGAAGTGCATAAAAGTTTAACTTTCAAACTTGTGGAAAGTAAGAATATTCTCATCTTTTGTTTTATTCTCTTTGCTTGGCACTGTCATAACATCTTGGCGCACCCGAAAATACAAAAGAAAGAGAATTATAAATTATTCATGTTTTTTTCTCGCATCATTAAATAAGTGTGCCAGCAAACTTTTTTTTTTTTGGCTTACTAAAAAAAGAAAAACAAAATACGGTTTTCGGCATTTTTTCTTCACTTTCAACATTTTTTTCTGTTCTATAAAAAAGACATTTGCTTTAAAAAATATGATATATTTCTGTCAACATATATATATTCTCTTCTATGAAAAAGACATTGTTTTTGGAAGAAATATTATTTCCAAGGAATTTAAAACTATGGTCAAAGTTCATTTGCAAAGTTATTGAAGGAAACAAATTACTGTTCTCTTTTCCTCAGTTGTTCTAAATATAGTAAAACCTGGGTCATCTGAACAAGATTTTGCTAATTTCCGTAAGTTCAGTATTTTAACCATCATATAAAAATGGACGCCTTACAAAGTACATTACAACAATTATTAAAACTACAAATTGAACAACAACAACAACAAAACTTATGTGAACATCAGAAACGCCCAAATGGAGGACAATTATTTAAACACCAGAAGCACTCAAATAAAAGCCAACAAGAACAACTAATGAGGCTAGAGGCCCAGCAATATGGAAATCAACAGCACATGAAAGAGCTGCTTACTCAAGTCATAAAAAATAATAAGTTTGTTTACTATTAGGAAAATTAGAGACAACTGAGCATAACAAGTTTGTGGGGTTTATTTTACCATGTAAAACGTCAGAATTATCTTTCGGAAGACAGTGGAACTTCTTACAAAACTATTTAGCCTGAAAGTCTCTTTATTTTATAGACGTTAGTGATGTCTAAATTTGCAGAAGAATGACAAAGATGATTTCGCAATGTATGCAGCCATGGTAAATAAACATTATGATGAATTCAAACTTGCAGACCTCAGTGCAAATAATTTTAAATGTTTAGTATTTGTGTAAGGATTGAATTCTTATCGAGATGTGGAAATTACGAAAATGAAAATTAGAAAATGAACCAAATCTAACCTTACAAAAGTTAACAGAAGATTGCCAGAAAATAGAGATTATTAAAAAAAGGTTTGATGGATATCGAAGCTGGAGTTGCACAGATTAAAAAGCAGTCAGACAATTTAAAAAGCATGTAAAAGTTAAAACACAACTTAGGGAAAAAGGATACACATATTGACAAATAGTTAAGAAAGAATTTGGAGACAGAAAAATCACATCTCTATGTAATCGATGTGGTAATTGGCATTGGGTTAAGGACTATTCATATTTATCAAGAAAATGTTTAATATGTAAAAAAAATATGTCACAAAGGTACTCATTGCAGAAATAAAATTAAATACAAAATCTGAATGTGTTTGGTTGAGACTGAAAATAACGAAGAAGGGTTGCGAAAATATGTGACTATAAAAATTCATGATAAAGAAATAAAAATGCAACTCGATTTCGGTTCAAGTAAATTTAAATATCCGGAAGAAATTAAATAAACCCACAATGCTAAGAACACGCAAAACAGCAAAGGCCGTTAACAGTACGCAAATTAACTTCAAAGGTAAATTTTTAAAAAACGTCACAATATTGGTAAAGATGAAAAACTTAAATGCTTATGTATTAAGGAATACCACTAACCACTCGAGCTGGATTCATGAATTTAAATTATAGAACCAGCCAATCCATAATTTTTGCAAAACGAAAATAAAAAGTACAACAGACACCCATGCCTTGAAAAACAAATTAAAAAGAAACTTTTCTTGTTCTAGGCCATGGAAAGCCAAACAGAAGACGCAAATAAACCGATAATGTTGTAGACTGAACAAAAGTAGCTATCCCCTAACAAAAACTGGCTAACCACAGACCAAGAAACCAAAATCAGGTATCTCTATCGCTAGTTCTAAAGTGATGACATCCTTGCCAACCAACCCAATCATAAATGTCTATGTGACTGCAGGCAATTTTTTACCGGATACAAAAATTCACACCGCAATAACTATCAGTTGCAACTTTATTTTTCCCAGTATTGGAGCATTATTTACCGAGAGTCAAAATTACTCAAAGATATTATGTGCAGCAAAATTATAGCACTCAAACAGTTTTTCCACAATATGGAAGAACTGCCAGACTGTATTACCCGGCATCTTTTCAAAATAGACAGTTCATCAGGTTTACAACACTAGTGGAAACCCCTGGGACAATATTGCCCCTTGTCTGATGAGTCTACTCACGCAAGTAATCAATTGTTTTATTAAATTCTCGCAATTAATACATGAGAAAATGGCAATAAAACCTCTAGGTCAAGAGAAAAAATTCCGCCCTGAACAATGATTCCCCCAAGAAGTAGAGGCTATTGAAACCGTCTATGACACATTTGATATTGAGCCTCCCCAAATTACACAAGAACCACGATGTTTGGGCAGGAAAAGGAAAATCACTGAGCCGCTCATGGTTCACCCAAACAAGAAAAAATACTGATACACTGTCCGGATTTATTAGCTTGGGAAGGGAGTGTTGTGGCGGAACTAACCTATATTACCTACTAATAGACTATTCCAATTTTAATTAATATTGGAAGACTAAGCCATAAGGTGTCAGCCGATATCCACTACTCGTACTGGACTGGTGGCTTAAGTGTGGTGTCTGCTTGGATGCTGCACTCAAATTAGTTGTCTAACCATTCTATACTAAGGCAATTTTATTTTTGCAGAATGCCCCTTTTGAGGGGAGCTGGTTACCTCCCACATTAAACTAACCTTGTGTCACATTTTGTTTCGCGGGAAACAAATAACCAGTCAATATCTGGTGAATCAGCCTAGGTCGTTCGTCGGCTACGATGAACAACCCACCTATTGTATGCTTTGCAATACATGTTACTTTATTTTGATGTTCTATTTTTCTTTGTGACCCTAAACAGGGTTATAACATAATGATCGGTTTAGGGATGAATCTTCCGAATACAAATGTATAAACATATATATATTTTTTAATTTATATAACTAGAAATAAGGTTTTAAATTAAATAAAATAAATAAAACTATTTATTTCTTATCGAAATTTACTTTATAACTGGAAACAGCAAATCATAGAATTGGGCCATTTTAAAACAATGAAAAACTTTCTTCATGGCAACGTGCTAAAAAAATATCAATTTTCTCTTCCTCCTCATCTGTAACTACACCACAATTAAATGATTCTTTATAGAAGAACAGTTTCCTCTTTAATTAGAGCTAAAAACTCTTTCTTTAAAAGCAGAAACGCTAATGAAGGAAATATTTGCTTGATAGGAAAAGATCGAATCTATTATTATAAGAAACGATTTCCTAATGATCATTAATAGATTCAAGACGTTTACTACTGATGCTATTGATTTTTGTATAAATACAAAATATCACAAAATCTGTGAAGAGTTTAATTTATAGCGTTTGGAACCAAAAATCATAAAAAAGAACATCTTTTCCCTTGAAAACCTTCCTAAACCTGAAGTTTAAATTATGATAAAGCTATAATCTGTTATTAAAAATTTTTTCACCTAAATAAGCATTAAACCGTATAAACTACATCAAAGTATCATTTTTAAATCAATAACATTTAGTCCATAAAAATTTAGCATATAAAGAAAAGGTACTTAACTAATAAAAAGAGTAACTATTTTAATTATAAAAAAGGTTTATTTTATTTGAGAGAATAATAGGGAAGGGGTAATTTAGACTTCCAAAATAATTCATGAAATTTATAGGTACTAGTTCATACTCACTACTTAAGTGCTGTTGACACATTATCTGGGTATGTAAATTTCCATTTTTACCTAGCTTGTACCAATTTATAGCTAATACAGAGAAAAATATTTTGTAAAATTTCATGGAAAAATTTCTTATTTGCATGAAAGAGTAAGTAACTATGATAAATGTATGTACATATTGTTTTTATTGGTAAAAAAACATTAGAAATTGTTTTTAATAAAAAATAAGGCAGATTAATCCTTATGTCTACTTTTTTGTAGATTATCAAAAAAATGATCACTTGCTTTAAAAATATTCATGTAAATCATTTTTGCTATTATATCGTAATTTTTTTAAAAACACAAAATCCTTTCAATTTCAGGAATTGACATCATTTTGCAATATATGTTTTGCATTTTCCTTTTTGTCAACCATTTTTAACTCTGTCATATGGATTATGTTCTCAAATTTGTAAGTATGTTTGTTTATTTGCACACAGTCTAGCGTCCACATCACTTGAACAAGCATCACTAAACCTTATTAAAATATTGGTCATGGTCTAATTTAGAACTGCTTTGATTTTGATATATTTAGGTTAAAGATTAAGGTCAGAGAAAAAGTGAAAGTCACACTTTTAATCATAATTTTGGTTCTATTCATCTTAGAGCCTCGCTACCTGGCCCACATTGTAGCCAAAGAAGTCTTGCATCTTAAATGACCTTAACATCTATCTCTGACTTTGATCTTGCTCGATCATGGTCGAAATTTTGTCGGAATTTCAACTTCTGATTTTCTTAAATTTTATATATGTATCTGATACTGGGTTCAAAACAGAGTTTCTAATCTAATAGGCCTCACTCTGTCTCCAGCGCCTGAACCATCGTTACAGTTTGCATGGCTTTGCTTGTTTTATAAGTGCTTCAATGGAATGTGGGCGTACACACTTAATAGTGTCCGCTGCATGTAAATATCAGTAGCTCACCACTTCACTCTTTAGTTTCCAGACGTCAGAATACTTTCTACTAATGCTTTTGTTCCTCAAACTTTTATACTTCGAAATTCCCTCCCTGCTCCCTGTTTGCTCGACTAAACCAACATGCAGAAGTTTAAATGCAATATGAACATTTTGCTGCATAGGGCTCCATTAAGGATGGCCCTGTGGATATGGCTTCAAATTCAGAGTAGCTCTTCATGTCTTCTTTGGTTTGCATGAAGTAAAAAAAAAAAAAATAAAAGAAAAAGAATAGTAACTACTGTACAACCATTTTTTAAAACTCTGTCATGGAGGTAATGTTTTCAAATTTGTAACTATGGAATGTTTCATCCTGATATCAGATAAATAGTTTTTGGGTTTTCAAGATTTCCATGCCATGACTTCTGGAATACTTCATAGAATATGGTGAAGTAAAGTCTAGATAAGATTTTGACCCATCCTTACGTTGTCATGCAAAAATATGCAATCTCAGAAGTGACTTATGTTCTTGTTATTATAGTAGTAGTAGTAGTAGTAGTAGTAGTAGTAGTAGTAGTAGTAGTTATTTACTAGTAGGACCCGAATTTAATACATAAAGGAAAATCCACTAAATTTCCAAATTACAATGAAACAAAATAATTTGGTAAAGAAAATTGTAAAGTTAAAAAAACAAAACAAAATAAAAGTTTAATATCAAATTCATTATATTTTAGTAATTGAACATCGGTTACTGTTTTACATATGGGGAATTGTGAGTTCATGCCTTTATCAACAGTAATTGTACTTAAATGCCCATAATAGATTCATGAAGATTTGAAGTGACATCTATTTATCAATTTGCACCCTCCTCTTCTTGATTGTCTTCTAGAATAATGATTTCTTTATAACATATTGCTGAAGAAATATCAAAAATAAAATAAACGTTTTGAATGCAACATTTACGAAACAAAAATCGTATAAAATGCATATAATGTTTGTCATATTTATTAATTACTATACGGATGTGACTACAACTTTCTATTTTACACATAGCAAATGACAGTTTGAAAGGGAGGCTAAGAGTAAAAGAGGTTGGGAAAAAGAAAGGGGTAGAGAGAAAAAGAGGAGGGAGAAAAAGGTAAAAGGTAGAAAGAGAGGGGAGAGATAAAGGGGGAGGGAGATAAAAAAGGGAACAGAGAGAAAGAGAGAGAAAGAAGAGGAAGAGAAAGGAAAGAGAGAGGCAAATGGACAAAGGAGGGATAGGGGAAGGAGAGGGAGGAGACGGGTAGAGAGAACAGAAAAATTCGAAAAGAGGGCAGGGAAAAAGAGGAGAACAGATTAGCATGTCAAAGAGGATGCATCGATTTTACAATTTGATTTGAGGAGAAATGTGAAAACTTCAAGAAAATATCCCAAAATTGACAAATTATAATTAGAAAAGATAGGATCGATCTATAATTAATGCACATGATCAACATTGCATATGAACGAGATTGCAATACACAAACGCTGTCCAGGAATGGCACAGTATTTTTATATTAATCAACACGTCCCATCCCCAAGGGAAAAATCCTACGATATTATTGCTATAAAGCCTTATATAAAATTAATACCATCATTAGACACATCGTAATATTTTATTTGCAAAAGTTGTTCTTGATCTTGGTATAGGACTTTGTTTTTATTTGCATCCTCACACGGATAGAGAGACACGAACACTGTGAATATATTATAGATTATAACTGCAAAAGTACTAAATTTTTAATGTGATTGCAACATTTAAATTAAGAATAAATAATTCGTTTCAGTTGAAAACTTCCACAAATATCGTTTAATCTGAATTATGCTTTTTTTTTTATAAAACCAAAATCAAAAGTAATCCTTTTTTATCACTCATGTTGCATCTGCTCGACTCTGAACAGATATTTATTCAAAACACATTTTTCACAATATCTCATTCAATTTGTAGAAATCGCAATTGAGATCTACTTTCTTTTTTATGTTAGCGCACAGTCTCTTGCATAGTGGTTAGTTTGTAGTTCGGTTGGCTAAAACCAGGTTTGCTGAGTCGGATGGTAAAAGTCCAACTCCGACTCTGACTCCTAGGATTCTTAGAATGCCGACTCCGACTCCCGACTCCGACTCCTTGACCTCTATGAGGAAATCTATTCTGCAGATCCATATACCAGCCTCTCACACCTATTCAGCATTTTATAATTACTTTTCATGTATATCATTTTTTACGTTTAACATTCACTTGCATGATTGATATACTCACATATACACTCAACCAGCTTTATTTATTTATTTATTTATTTTACTCACATTAACTCCTAACCCTAACCAGTTCTATTTATTTATTTTACTCATGTTAACTCCTAACAAGGCATATCACCACTTGGACGTAAATAGTTACTAATTGGGACCATGTCTAGGAAAGATTAACAAGATGTCGGTTTATGTTACATTTAAACTTCTGCATATTAGTACAAGGAAAGCAGGTAGCAGGAAGGGAATTCCAAAGTCTAGCTGTTCAAGGAAAGAGACTATTAGAATAGAAAGCTGTCTAGCATCTAGGGGCCTGAACAGTGAAGGGGTGAGATCTTATTGCTAAGCGGGTTTGTCGGTATATGTACGTCGAGGGGGTACAAGTGCAACGAGTTCATCAGAACACATTCCATTAAAACAGACACAGAGATGCAACATTGCGGCGATGGGACAAGGGCTGGAGCTTAGTTGATAAAATGGGACGATTGGATTGACAACTTTTTTTTTTTTTTTTTTTTTTGGAACCTATCTAAGAGGGAGAGGCTAGTGGTAGATGCACCAGCCCAGATGTGGCAACAATACTCCATGCCTGGGCAAATGGTGGCCTTGTCTCTACAAGGCCACCATTACAGGATACTCTCAAGTGTGAGTAGTCTTCTAGCTCGATAGAGGGAACCCACCATCTTTGCAGCAGTCTTTGCACCATCTTTGCAGCAGTCTTTGCAATGTCCTCTATGTATTTGTTCCAATTCATATTGCCCGCAAATGTTAGGCCGAGGAGTTTGAAGGTAGAATTCTCAGGGAGTTGTTATTTTTCATCAATATAGCCGATTCGAGAGGCGTCTTGTAATTGTTAAAGGAGAGCAGCTTAGTTTTACTAGCATTAAATGTTACCATCCATTTGTGTCCCTATTCCATAATGGTATGAAAGTAATTTTCTAACGATTCTGCCATTGTCTTAGATTTATGTACATCCGTTCTTCCCACATGCATGTTATAGAGCATTGTATCATCAGCAAATATACCCATCTCGGACACAATATTATCAGGGAGGTCGTTTTTGAATATTGGGAATAATAATGGTCCAAGGATCGACTCCTGAGGCACTCCCGCATTAATGTTATGTTGCTTGGATGTATGTCCGTCAACGACAACCTGTATGTTTCTATTGTCTAAAATAGATCTACTTATATTTAGTATATGTCCAGTTATAACGTACAATTTAATTTTCATTAGCAGCCCTTTATGCTAGACTTTGTCAAAGGCCTTGGATATATCAAGGGCTACAGCTGTGGCTTCGTCCACTTTATCCAGTACATGGTAAATGCATTCGCAGATGAATGTTAAAATATATGTAATAGAATGACATTGCCTGAATCCATATAGTTTGTCAGAGATTTGCTTTTGCGAGGTAATGAACTAGTGCTTAATTAATTAAGGTCTCAAAGCTTTTAGTGAAGAGGAGGAAGAGATTAATGGGGCGATAATTGAGAGGGTATGTTCTTTCACCAAAATTCCTGTACACTGATACCACAGAGGCTACCTTCCAGCTATTAGGGAAGCAAGATTCAGCAAGGCATTTATTGTAGAGCTTGGAAAGTACTGGGGCTAGCTCAGTTAAACATTTCTTAATTAGTATAGCAGAGATGAGATCAGGCCCACACTCCTTTGAGGCGTCCAAGCTTTTTATGATATCGCGGGCATAAGAAGGGGTGATTTTTACATCATTTAATGTGGCTTCATTCCGCATAGTGAAATTTGGGAGGGAGTTGTTTGTTAGCTCTAAGGTGGAGTTGGAGGCGAATCGCCAGGACAGCAGTTCCACCTTCTCCGTTATCGTGCATGCAACCTTCTGGTTGTTGCTTAGTAGATTGTTTTTTATTCACTATACTAGTATAGATTTTTCAGAAATCATGAGTTCCTATATTTTGAGATTCAATGCATTCCCTGATTATTTCAGCATGCTTTCTTTTGGCTGCCGCGATTTCTATTTTACAATAATTTCTAGCATCTATGAATTTTGTCTATTTGTATTTGACTTATGACGTACAAACTGGCAGAATGCATGTTGTCTTTGTTACAATAGCAGCTGCACAATCTACAGTGAACCATGGGGGTGAATGGGGCTTGCTATAATACTTCTGTGTGCAAACATGTGCTTCAATTCCCACTTTGCGTCATTCAGTTGTCTCTTGGCACACTATTCAGCAGGAAGAGAGAAGATATTGGTCTATAGGGCATCTCGGATGTATTCTCTAATCAGTCAGCTCTGTTGTAGTATCTTGTTGTTTTGAGCAATGATTCCTCACCTTGACTTAAATGTGATGTCAACTGATACCACTAGGTGGTCTGTGTTTCCAAGTGGACTGTGGGCATTAGTCACACAATCCTCAGGTACTGTGGTGAGGAATAGGTCTAGAAGTGAAGCCTGCTGAGGTTCACAATCTGGTAGGCCAGTTGAAAACATTCCCTCACACAGAGAAGCTATAAGTAGTGTGTCCAGCTGCATCTGTGTAATCTGAGAAACCTAGCCAATTTTTATGGTGGACATTAAAGTCACCAAACGCATGTATTTGGGCATTACTATCCAAGGATAGTGTTGCATCTATACTATCAGAGACATGATCGATTAGGGTACAATCCTGATTTGAGTAAAACTGGTAGAGAAAATATAAGTAACGCAGTGATGAAATGTTAGTTGAAAGCACATAAAAGCCTGGTCATCAGATTCAAGATTTTTCTCTCTAGTTTAAGGGAGGGTACTACGAATATAGACTCTAAGCTCGTGCATACATCTATCCAAGTCTTTATGGCAAAGAGGGAGGTATCCTGTCATGTTAAAGTAGTTAAAGGGGATTGAAGAGTGTAAGTTTGTTTCACTTAATGCTAAGATATCCGGAGAGTTTATTAAAAAGTAAGACTCTACATCATCTATATTTCCTCTTAGCCCCCAGATATTTGTGAAAGCACGCCTCAAGGGCAGAGGCAAGTTTGTTTTGTTTGGATAGTTGTCTGGTTTTATCGTGATATTTGTTTGAGTTGTCATTTAATTACATTTTTGTTTAATGTCCGGTTAGAGGAAGAGTATTGGACAAAGTGGGCCTATTTTGATGCCAAGTATACACTCACGGTGATCCATTAGCTGAGTCCAGTCTAGAATGTGTGGTCTCATGAAAGTACACAAGAGATAGCAGCAAGGTCCCTTTCCATGTGCGACATGGGACTACAACTATCCTCATATTATATGACTAATAATAGAGCAGCCGTTCTAAGCGTTACCAAAGAGTTAGATCTCCTGTACTGTCAGTCGTAAACAGCAGCAAGACAAACTGTCAATCAGTTACCCTCAACCTCTCAGACAAGACCGAAACAAGTCTAGTGAGTACAAGTTGCATGCAAGCAAACCCAATTTTCTCAGTTTCTTAGAGAAAGAGAGACATTTAAAATAGGGAACAGGGGAACAGCGTTCAATGTCCTAATCAGAAAACAAGGCCAAGCACAAGGTGGCTCTGGTGAGTCCCTGGTATTGTACCTCTGGCCTAACTAATAGACAAAGAAGAAGTGTGAGAGCTGGCGATAAGAAGAGCCTATCTACTCCTTAAGCAAGTTAGGTTTGCAAACCAGGAACGATGTCGACCATGACTGAGGAGGCCTCGCTCTCCCAGTTTTATTATCAGTTTTCTTTCTCTTAGTTGGATGATCTGATAAGATCTACGGGTCCATCACACTGAGAGGGGTAACCATGCACCTGGTTTCTACACCATGGATGAAGATATTGAGTATTTTACTTTAAAGTTTTTCTCTATTCTTCATAAATAAGTGCAGGATTGGAGATAGATACTGTGGGGTATATGGTTAGAAAAGAAGAAGAAAAAAAAAGAAAAGAAACGTACCGGGTGTATCTGCATCGCTCTTTGGAAAAGAAGAAGGAAAGGATGGCCAGCATATTTGTATACGCGAAGGGCATCTTAGGAAGGTAGAGCTTGATGGGAGAAGCTACATTTTTTCCTGTCTCTTCCTTTTTTTTTCTAGATAGGAGGAGATAAAAGCAGGGAAAAATTCCCTGGGAGGGGGGGGAGAAAAGAGTCGTGAACATCTTCTCTTGAAAAGAATTTCGTATTGCTGACGTTCGGATTGTGCGGTGTGACATTGGTGGCGAGAGGCCGGGTGTGGTCGATTGGAAAAAAGAGGGTAGAAACGTGCTGTTGTCGATAGAGTGACTCACTCCTTCCCGAACCCCAGAACCGAATCCTGATTATAACGCTAGAGATTCCCCTCCAACATTTACAAGAAATTGTATCTTTCAAGTACTGTGAGAGAACCAATCTGCTCTAGCAACTAATTTGTCTTAAAATAAATAAATAGGAGATTAATTATTTGAATTTGTTTTAAAATAAATAAATAGGATATTAATAATAATTGCTTGAATATGTAAGAGAATATAAAGCAAAGAAAACAAAAGAAATGGTGGGACTAAACCTATATAAAAAGGTTCCACATAACATGGATATATATATATAGATGCAGTTAACTTGGTGTTCTTCGAATGACCCATGTTGGTCTAGCTAAAAGACCAGTGTCTCCATGTGGAATGAATTGGGGTGCAAAGATTAGCATTTATTTGAGAGCAGTAAGAGGGAGGGAGAGAGTATCTGCCTTAAGAGCCAAATGTGTGTTTTGATTTTAATACTTCCTTCTTTTATCAAATTGAAACAATATAATTTTCGATTTCTGTATTAGTAATTTAAAACATACAAACTCATTTACCAAAGGAGATGAATACTAGAAAAGAGATGCGTATTTACAATTTTTCTATTGTCTATACATATATTGCTAACTATAACTACTAATATATTACAAATGACATGCGAGAAAAATCTGGGAAAATAGAGTTTCAAGTGGGTATATATATATATATATATATATATATATATATATATATATATATATATATATATATATAATATAGAAATGGAATAAAATTATACAATAAAATAAATTAATTTTTTAGTAATATATATTTTAAAGGCGGATTTGGGGATGGTTAAAATTTTAAATAGATTTAAAGCTTTTTTTAATGCAAGTCCTCCTTACAAAATTTCATTATTGTATTTTATTGTATAACATGGGGAGTAGACTCGCCAGTTAAAATGAATTCAGAGAAGAAGGGAAGTTTGGAAATGTGGTTAAAAATACACTACAAATACATTTAAAAACACAAATTACGTTTATAGGGATAAAATTACGTTTATAGGGATAAAAAAAAAAACAATTAAATTTTATTAAGCTATCAGTTCAAAAGGGACTACAATATGTCGGGACAGGGAAACCGCTTTAGGCCAAGGTATTTCGAAGCTAAACGCTTTTCATCAGAAAAGGTCAGTAAAGACACATTATACAGAGAAGAAATTTTTAAAAAGATAATATTGCCTTCATGGACAGAGGATCAAAAGAAAAGCATGAAGCTGTACTGAGACTAAAGCCGATTCCAGGACTGCCAGCAATCACTGTAAAAGAGTCAAAAGGATGCGGGAGAGTTGTATGCTGAGTCCGTAAAGTCCAAAGTAGCTGAGCAGTGGCTTAGTTGCCACTAGTTTTGGCAAATAGCAAACAGGATCCCGAACAGAATCATGTGCACTATCCCAACCATCATCAATGGACCTGACATAATCTCGTCAGCATCAGATAAAGGCAAACTCTTTGCCAAGAACTTTGCAATTAATTATACCCTATGCAACCAAGGCCGTCAACCCCCTGTATTTCCTCTTTTATCAGAAAACATGCTATGCAACATACAAATTTCTGTGCGTGATGTTGCCAAGCTAATCAAAAACCTTGATTCCGGTAAGTAAAGCAACTGACCCTGATGGCATTCCAATTATAGCGCCGAAAAAACTTCAACCAGAACTAGTTCCTATACTTACAAAGCTGTTTAAGTGTTGTCTTAAAGAGAATTGCTTCCCAACACCCTGGAAAACCTCACCAGTATGCCCTGTATTTTAGAATTTAGGTGATCGATCATCTTCCTCTCAGTACAGGCCAATACCTGTGCATCATGAGTTGCTGGAATCCATGTTAAAGGGAGAAGTAGTTAACCACCTCAGCAAAAATAACCTTCTTAGTGACATGCAATATGGTTTCCGTTCTGCTAGATCTACAGCAGATGTATTAACAGGTATATCTCATAGGATTAACGAATCTCTCAGTGGAGGCTTCCTTTCTAGAGCAATTGCTCTTGTCATATCAAAGATTTTTGATAGGGTATGGCATAAAGGCCTACTTCACAAGATCTCCTGCTACGGTATAGCTGGAAATGTTTTCTCAATTATTAAACTATTTTTCTCTGGTTCGTAAGAGTAGTGGTTGATGGGCAGAAATCAGAAGCTCACAGTATTAATGTCGGAGTCCATCAGGGGCCCATCTTGGGCTCAACTCTATCCTGATCTACATCAATGACCTCCAAATCGCATCCTAAGATCATTCGTAGACAGTTATGCTGATGACATTACCAACTATGGCAACACATCAAAAACCGTAAATAACCAAGTTCTCTTGGATTCTCTCGTCTCTGATCTGGAGCATGTGGTGCAATGGGGAAAGAGGTGGCTGGTTAATTTGAATGCATCTAAAACCAAGCTTCTATCTTTACATCGCCAATGCTCTGATCTCCTATCGATTGAAATGGATGGGTCTCGTCTTGGGGAGGATCCATGTTTTGACAAGCTTCTGGGCTGGAAAAATGGTGGGATCCTTCTAGTGATCCAGTAGATATCTCACTGCTGATGCAATTCTCTACCTAAGTAAGAGCCAGGTACATCCAAAGATGGAGTACTGTTGCCACATCTGGGCAGGAGTTGCTAGAAAACTCTTATCCTGCCTCGACAAAGTTCAAAATAGATTTGTAACCTAGTGGAGGTGCCCTTTTCTCTTCCCTGTAATCTCTTTCCCATAGAAGAGACGTTATGAGCCTGTCTCTGGTTTATCTCTATTTTCATGGCAGGTGCGTGTCTGGGCTCCAATCTATGGTCCCCCCTCGCCAAACTAGTATGAAAAACACTCGTTTAGTTGAAACCACTATCAATAATTTTCCCCCACTCTTTATCTGTACCTAAACCTAAACGTAGAATCAATAAACAAAGCTTCTTTCTTAGAACAGCACGCCTGCAGAACTCTCTTCAATTTTCCTGCTTTCCAGCTGACTACAATTTCGTCATATTCAAGTCTAACATAAACAAATTCTTGATGAACTGTCCCCTTAAGTAATCCAATTTACCAAATTTCCACTACTAATGATTACGACGTTACTTGTTTCATTGACTTCTGTACACTCATTAACCATTATCCTCGAGTGACCGTTTGACCTTGATAAGTTGTGACTCCTATGTAAAAAAAGGAAAAAGCTATAAAGGGCTATAGTAGCATGGGTTGCTTCTTATTGATTTATGCCCGTTATTTTTTTTTGGGGGGGGGATAAAATTGTAATCCCAGATGGATCCCAGACTAATCAAATTGCCAAATTCCATTTGATTCAGGAACTGGATAACTTTCAGATTACAATCCAATTGTTATCCAATGTAATCCACAGTGATCTCACTCAAAGACAGAACTTTCATTCATCCTGTGTGACATCACAACCAAAATGAAAATAGCTGTCCAGACAGGATTTGCAGTGATCCGATAGACCATAATATCTTAATGAAGTAGAAGCATTACAGTACAAAATATGAGATATCACCAAAAATAAAAGCAAAACCATACAAAAACTGCTAAATTGTGAAAACCACTGCTTAGGAATTAAGTTATCGCTTATTCACCAAACCTGTTTTCCTGCTTTTATTTACTTATATTGCTTCCCTCTTTTTGGAAATCATAATTTATCATTCTATGACTAAGTGTAATCTTTAAATATAAGGTCTATACTGGCCACATGTATATTGTTACTGATGTATGTTACTAAAATAACTTGCACAAATGTTATTTATAAATGTCTGCTTTAAAGAGATAATACTTTGCATCCAAGACGCCTGTCTGTTGTGTTTTGCATAATAAACATTAAAAATCCCTATACTCCTAAATCCCCCCCAAATCCCTGTATATCTATATTGTATATTAATGCTGTATTCCTGTAAGTTATATCATCTCTCCTGTTCCAACTGGACAAAAAACCAATTGCTCTTCTCCCGAAGCTGATATAAAAATCACATATTTTGCACATACCTTGGGAGGAGGGTTTAACTTCCGGTCCTAAACTTTAGTAGGATGATCTTTTAAAAACCGATAAATACTAAACATCTATAGATTTCTACTGCTAAGGCATGCATTAGCTTAACCTATATTTGTACTCTATAGAATATCTATAAAATAGATAATTATTAGCAACAGTTTGTACCCAAATTATAAGTGATCTATGTTAACTAGCAACTAGATCTTTCTTTCACTTAGATGGGTTAAAGTACTAGTGATTATCTTTACATGAAAGCTAACACTTAAAGCACATTTCGAAATGCACCCTAACCCTTATATTATAATTTTCCAATTAATCATTAATCAATAAGCCATATTTTATCTTTTCTTAACCCTAGTAGATATTAACTTTTAATCTACACCCTCTACTCATACATATCTCCTTTAAAAACGTAATCACATCTTCCAATCTTAATTCTATTCTGAGGAGTGTAACTTCAAAGCAGATACTAATTCTTTGATACTAAATCTATTAATCTTTAGTATCCATGCAGGAACATAGAAATACCTGACCTTGAAACCAGTTGTATGGAAAACCTTCTCGGTGCTGATGGACCAGTAGATTTGATCAGATCATCCATCTAGGAGAAGGAAAACTCTGATTTGTAAACCTGTGCCACTGACCTTATAAGTCTTGGCACAAAACGGGGAAGGAAGGCCTCCTCATTGTTGGACGACAACCTCCCTAGAGCTGATAACTTGATCAAATCACCTAAGCTACTTAAGAAGTAGATAGGCTCTGCCGATCACCCGGCTTCCATACCCCTTCTTTGCCTATTAGCCAGAAGCAGAGGTGCGGCCACAAGGACTCATTAGAGACACCCAGTGCTTAGCTTTGTTTCATGACTAGGGCAATGAATGCCGTCCCCCACATTTGCCTTGTCGGACAGGTTTGAGGGTACTGGTTTGACAGTTGCTGGTTGCTGTTTCCGACTGACAGTACATGGGCCTTAATTCTTTGATATTGCTTAGAGTGGCTGTTCTATGATCAGTTGTATAATATCGGGATGTTTGTAGTACCATGTCGCGCATGGACAGGGACCCTGCACTCATCTCTGGTGGGCATTCCCGAGGCCACATTCATGTGGATGAGGAACTGGCTGATAGTCTACTCATGTTGCATGATAGTGGCTATGCATATTCGTTTTGCACCTCATCCTAGATCTGAAACTATGAAATAAAATGAAATGACAGCTCAATCCAAAAAATGTTAAAACCAGATACACACTAAATTAATTCGCCTTCTCCCTTGAGGCTTGCATTTAGCCATGTCCGAGAAACAAGCTCGCCGTATATAGGATATCCATTGGGATGCGCGCATGTTCTATCATGCACACGTGATCAAGCCTATATATATATATATATATATATATATATATATATATAAATATATATATATATATATATATATATATATATATATGATGTCAACTTCTGTGTGCATTCCCTCTAGAAAGGTTAGAGAATCAACATAAAAACTAAAAGCGTATTTACATGTAAAAATTTCCAAAAAAGACAATGGAAGTAATCTCGAATCTCTAAGAAATATGAAGACAGAATCCCTCTTAAAAATTTAGGTATATGCTACGTTAATGAACTTGAATCTTTATGTACCTCCGAAGTTTCGAGTCTCCTCAATTGAACTTAAAATTTCAAAATTTCAAAAAATGAAATTTAAACTAAGACAGTGATTCAGATTTTTCCAAAATTTCAGTTCTTTCTGATCATATTAGAAGGTGGAAAAAAGGAAAAGAACAATAATAAAAAAAACGTAATATAATGTTATGAGAAACGATTCAATATTTTTCCTGATTCTGATACAATTACTGATTCCAATTCTTTTTAAATCCTAAATATTTCTTGTGGCTTTTATTATTTGAGTCCACATGTAATATATGCATATATTTTAACATTTTTACTCGGGGGGGGGTATAGATTTTAGTTTTATTGGTAGTTTAAAATCAATAAATATTCATCACTTAATCAGCAGCAGTAAATTAGGTTTTAAAAAAATTAAATCATTTTTGGCATCAGAAATTAGGCACAGATTTATTTGATTCCGATAAAAAATTCCAATTTTACTGATTACTAATTCTGATTAATTGTCCCAACACGAGTAAAATAAAAATTGCAATCAACGTCGTGTCTTCCTGGTAGTAAATAAATATAAATTTTACAAAAATAAGAACAAATATTTTGAAAGCGTGTCCATTTAATCCGTGTGTTTAGCAATGAAAATGCAATGTCAAAAGAACACAAAAGAAAAAACAAAGGCAGATTCGATGACACGGGTAAAGAAGGCCTGGCTGCAAGAGAAAAAGGAGGTTTCCTCAGTATGCTGTGCAGGAGAGGAAGTTAAAAAGTTACTTTGGTCGAGAACGGACGTTATTCCTGGCAAGAGAGGTTTACCCGGAAACCACCAAGAAGGAGGTCAGGGGGGTAGTGAAGCACTGTCAAGAGTGCCAATTGATAAACCCCGGACCATCCAGACATAAAGCAGGAGAGTTACACATTGCAGAGTGTGACACTTACGTCACCCGCGTGTCGTCCAGTGGTGGAATGCCCCCGGTTGTCGGTTCTAGTGTTTTCTCGGCGATGATGTCAACGGCCGGTTTCCTGAAACAGACTTGTCATGCAAAACAATTGAAGGGACCAAGTCAATAAGCGTTTCTTTTTGTTTAAACTTCTTTGTATTCAATCAGGGTACAATCGCAGTTAGCTGTTTAGTTAGGGACTGGCCACTTGTTAACTGCGAGGTTTTCTCTTCTCTCTCCGACAGACAACTCAATTATCTACGTGACAGGGTCAATCGATGGGGGGAATCTTCGTTCGTCGGACCCAAGGAAGCAAAGCTCTCTCTCTAACTCTCAATCTCTCAAGGCTCGCTGCTTATATTGTGGGGGCGTGGACTGGGTCTCTTCCCGTTTCAGGTCGTTGGCAATCAGAATTAAGGGATCACTGTCCGTCAAATCTTCGCCAGGCGGCCTATACCCAAAAAAGGAGCTGTCTTTCTTTCTCTGTTGGCATTCGGGTGTTCTCTAATGGAACTTGACAGGTCGTAAAAACAGAGATGCCCAACTTAATTATTTTTGAGAGGACATAGAAACAGCTGAATCCGATTCCACAAAGGCCACGTGTCTTTTCAATAGGGTCACTTATCGCCCAGCTGTTGGTCGACTGTTTGCTTTGTACATCGGAATTTCATTGGTATCCTCGCCACCCACGGGCTGTCATGGCCAATTTAACGTCATCACGTTCTCCCACCATAAGCTATGATCTTATCTTTTTTCTCTGCCTTTCTTTCTCTTCCTTTCGTCGTTTACAGCTGCCTTTTTTTTCCTTTTCTTTTTCCACGGGTTCACCGCTACTCTTGGCCTTTTGGTCAGGATCAAAGTGCAGCATCTGTTCTTCGGATGCCGCACTTCCATTTCTTGTTCTCTTTCGGTGGAGGAGAAATCCTTCACGACTGGGACAACTCCTATTTTTGTACCCTTGAGCGTCTCTCAGAGGACTGGAAGCGGTTGGCCATTGATGTGACCCATTATCGCCATAAGCTGTATCTGTCGATGGTCGACTGTGGACCGGAGAAGTTTGCCATATGGAGAGAGATCAGGGCAGAAGCTGCATGGGTGATCGGAGGGGTCATCGGAGAAATATTTTTGGAAAGAGGGCTGATTGAGGAACTGTTAATGGACAATGGCCCCGCTTTCCGATCAGAAGCCTTTAAAGAGGTGTTTAATAGGTGGGGAGTAAGGCAATTTTTTAGGGCAGCGTATCGGCCGAGTGGCACTGGGATAGTGGAGAGGAATCATTGCACCATCAAGGCTGCTGTGGAAAAAAGCAACATTTCACCCATGGAGGCGGTGTTTTGGTACAACATCTCACCGAAAACCAGACAAGATGAGACAACTGTGCCTCATAGAGCCATCTTTGCATATAAGTGGCGGCAACCGTGCAACAAAACGGTAGGAATTGAGGGTGAAGAAGCTACTATTAAAATGGGCTGGGAGGTGTGGGTAAAGCCCCCAATGCAAAATGTACCACTCGCTGGGGGAGGGGGGCTCGTAACGGGAACGCAGTCAAAGAACAATGTAATGGTGAATAGCGTTCCCCGGCATATCCTAGACCTGCGTCGTGTAACCCTGCCGGTGCACAGTGATGGCAGTGAAGAGGAGGAAGTCGATATCCACCAAGAAGCTAACGATGCACCCCAATTCGATTTAGCTCCACATTATGGTTCTTTACAACTGGACGAGAATGTCTGTAATGAACCTGAAAATGTCAAGCCCCAAGAAGTTGTCCCCCAGAGGCCTATACATGAGAGGAGGAGGCCTGCTTGGGTGGAGGATTATGAAGTGTCTTATTGATCTCAAAGATCAGGGGGGCGTGTGGGGTATATGGTTAGAAAAGAAGGAAAAAAAAAAAGAAACGTACCGCATCGCTCTTTGGAAAAGAAGAATGAAAGGATGGACACCGCATTTGTATACACGAAGGGCATCTTGAGAAGGCAGAGCATGATGGGAGAAGCTATTATTTTTTTCCTGTCTCTTCCTTTTTTTTTTCTAGATAGGAGGATATAAAAGCAGGGAAAAATTCCCTGGGGGAGCAGAGAGAAAAGAGAGAAAAGAGTCGTGAACATCTTCTCTTGAAAAGAGTTTTGTATTGCTGACGTTTGGATTGTGCGGTGTGACATTGGTGGCGAGAGGCCAGGTGTGGTCGACTGGAAAAGAAGAGGGCAGAAACGTGCTGTTGTCAAGAGAGTGACTCACTTCTTCCCGAACCCCAGAACCGAATCCTGATCGTAACGCTAGACTATGTCTGAAACAAGGTATTTTAAATTGAAATTATCTTATTAAGTAGTCATGCATCGATTTCGCCATTTTTTTATTACAACACATCCAAAACAACAATAATGAATAAAAACAATTTTTAAGTAAAATATCAAATGTGCTTGTAAACCTAAAAAAAAAAAAGAATGCATTTTTTTCAATGGAGCAGCTAAGCTGTAATTGAGCATTAAAACATTCTATTGGAAAAATCAAACTCTTATTTTATTTGTTCTTGACAATTGACATCGATTATTCTTTGACATGTCTACAACAAAAGACAGTCATCTTTTTGTTAGAGAAACATATTTTCCGTCCAATGAAACAACATATTCTCTCTTTCTCTCCATCTCTCTCTTTCTCTCTCTCTCTCTCTCTCTCTCTCTCTCTCTCTCTCTCTCTATATATATATATATATATATATATATATATATATATATATAGCTAAAGAATAGACAATAAATAAAAATATAAATACATTAATTAATTAATAAATTAAAAATAAATAATATATAATAATTTTAAAATGTTATTGAAATGTTCATAAATATTTAGAGTAAATAATTATGGTTACCTAACGGTCTGTTAGTATGAATATGAATTGTTTTTACATTTGAGTAAGAAGAGGAGAAAAATAAGGGAAAAAGTATAATTAAAGCATGAGAGGGTGGCAACTCTGTGACAAATCCAATCATCTATTTCTGAATTGTTGATGGAAATAGGATTAATTAAATTTATTATGAGCAAGGCACGATTAGCAAATTAAGATTACATTATTAGTTTGCTTAGTGCTAGTTTAATTAAATAATAAACATTTTAATATTTGCAGGATAAGAATTTATATGAAGACACAAATTTTAAAAATGAACATTTATTTATGTTCATTCTCAGTTAATCGAGCAAGTTTGTTTACATAGTTTATCGTTAGCTGAGTAAATGTTCTAGCAAATTTAGTTTCGTATTTGATCATATTTGATGGGTAAATTTGATTTGATTGAATTTAATTTTTTTATTATTAATAGTTTATGAATAACATCTAGATTATATGAATAATTTATAACCTTCAATTTTAAACCTAAAAATTCAGAAATACGACTAAGTTTGTACAGAATAAATATGGCGATATATAAATTTAAGACCCCTCATAGGCTCTGAATTCCAACAGGCTTTTCTCCAGAAGAGTACTAACAAATTATATAACAAGTAAGATCTTTATCTTTATGACTTTTAAGGATTTCTACTTCCTTTTTATCCTTTTTAATCCAAAGAAGAAAAAAAAAAAAAAAAAAAAAAACTGTGTCTGTGTTCGAAGAACATAAATCTGTCTCTGATGAGTTGTTTGGTGAATTTCCACCATTCAACGAAACACGTGTAAGACGCACTATACTAACAGTAAAATAACATGAGTGTGGTATAAATACATCTTTGGTTTGGAATGTTTACTTTCGATATACACACACACACACACACACACACACACACACACACACACACATATGTGTGTGTGTCAATGTTTTATAAAATAGAAATAAATATGTTAATAGAACAATTAAATAAGTTTTTAATAACGGTTAATTTTTTCACAGAATATAAAAACACACTTGAAATTTTTCTTCAATTCCATCTGGGGGCAGTAATTGAAGTATATTATAATGTAAAACTTTTTAATTGATTTTTTTTCATTTCGTAAAACAAAAAATAAAATGAATATCTAAATAAAAATTGTATTTTTAAAAATGTTTAAACATTTAAATAATTATTGTTATTGGTGGTTTTAAGATTTAAAATAAACGAATTCAGTTTCGATTTGCTAAAGTAGTTTGAAATTTTATAGCTGTCCAAAATAACAGTATTTTTACCATGCTAACTTTTCTTTCAAGTAAAAATTGTAAATATGATTATATTTTAAATGAATTTCAACCGGACAGGCAATACCGATTGAATACTGCTTGTTATAAATAAGCAGGCCTATCAAGACATGGCAGGCACAATCCCTGATTAGCCTATTCATTGCTTCCTAAGATACCAATCCCCGGTAACCACAGTAAACACAACTCTCATTTTCTGTCATGCAGACTTGTTATTGATACTGTTACAATTTGTGGCCCATGATAAAACTGGCTTCAGTTTGCAGTTGTCGGTATGTGAAAGCAGAGAGCATCGTCCACAAGCCGACTAGACTGAACTCATTTTAGTTTATAGCTACGTTTGCCACTAATCATGGTGAGAAAAAGCAACAAACAATGAAATAGCAATGTCCCTTAATTACTTTGAGGAGTATAATTTCTCAGTAGATATACAACCTTTATAAACTAACCCAGTAACAACACTAACCACCCTCGCAGGATCGCAGAAATACCAGAATTAGGACCCAGGCATGGGGCAAACCCTCTCGGTACTGATGGACCCGTAGATCATCCCAGATCATCCGTCTAGGAGAAGGAAAACTCTGAAGCTAAACCTAAGGGGAGGAAGGCCTCTGCAGTCTTTGATGACAACCTCCCTTGAGCTGGTGACTCAAACAAATTACCGGTCTGCACACCTAAACTTCTTAAGGAGTAGATAGGCACTGTCTATGGCCCAGCTTCCATACTCCTTCTTTGTCTATTAGCCAGGTGTAGAGGTCGAACCACTGGGAGTCGACAGAAACACTCGGTGGTTGATCTTGTTTCCTGACTAGGGCAATGAACGCCGTTTTTCCCCACTCCTGACACATCCCATCCCTTAAACTGTGCACATGGAAGTGCTTGAATACCGTAATGCCAGTGCAAGCAGATTGGGTTGACCATCATCTGATGGGTTGAGGGTACCGGATAGACAGTTCCTGGCTGCTGTTCCCGACTGGTAGTATAGGTGCCCTAACTCTTTGGTAGCACTTAGAGCGGCTGCTCCATCAACAGTTGTATAATATCGGGATGTTTGTAGTGCCATGTCGCGCATGGAAAGGGACCCTGCACTCATCCCCGGTGGGCTATCCTGAGGCCACAACCCTAGTAGATGGAGGGACAGCTGATGGTCTGCCTGTGTTGTATGTCTTGTATTCTGCATAACCATTTGCTCAGCACCCCTTACCTAAACTGAAACTCTTAAAAATAAAAATGACAGTACATTCAAAAATTATGCAAAAAACCAGGCCAAAACTCAAACAAAACCAACCTGCCTTCTTCCTTGAGGCTCGCATTTACGAACATCCGTAGGCTTAGAACTAATTTAAATGATGTTGAAGCATTTCTCCTAACAAACACCCCGGATATCTTAGCACTAAGTGAGACTAACCTACACTCCTCATTCCCCCTAACTACTTTAACATGCCTGGATACCTCCCACTCTGCCGTAAGGACTCTGACAGACATATGCATGGGCTTGGAATCTACATTTGAAACAACCTCTCCTTGACTAAAGAAACTAAACTAGAATCGGACGATCAAGCCGTTATGTGCTTTAGACTTAACACGCAACATAACATCAGCTACTTTTATTTTCTCTACCACTCTTCCTCGACCCAGGACTGTACCCTAATAAACAAAGTCTCTGACAGCATAGATACAGCACTTTCTATTGACACTAGCGCACAAGTGCATGTATTTGGTGACTTCAATGTCCACCACAGCAACTGGCTTGGATTTTCTACTTACACAGACGCACCTGGTACCACAACACATAACTTCTCATTCCCTATCACAGATGGTTATGTTTCCAACCCGTTTCCCAGACCAGCAAGAACAGCATGCATCACTTCTAGATCTGTTTCTGACCACAGTTCCCGATGACTGTGTAACGAATGCCCACAGCCCTCTTGGGACCGCCGATCATGCAATGGTAATGGTTGAAATCGCCCTAAACTCTAGAGCCAAAACTGAAGAGCCACTGCTCAAAACAACGAGATATTATAAAAAGGCTGACTGGGAAGCCACCAGGAACCTCATCAGGGACGCCCCATGGCAAAATATCTTTTCACTTCCTGCTGAACATTGCGCAAATGAGACCACTGAATGGTTCAAAGCAGCAATTGAAGCACATGCTCCCACACAAATTCTATAGCAAACCCCACTCTCCCCAATGGTTCACTTCTACTTGTGCAGTTGCCATAGCGCAAAGGCAGCATGCGCCTTGCAAATTTAACTGACATAAGTCCAGTTCAAACAGACAGAAGTACATAGAAACCAGAAATAACTGTAAGAAAGAAATAGTGACAGCTAAGAGAGAATTTATGGAAACCACTAAAAAACGCATTGAAGCACAAAAACTAAGACTTCTGGAAATCTACAACAACTAAATAATGGGCAATCAATAATTCCCCCACTATCCAACAATCATGAGGTTGTTTGCTCTGCAACCGAGAAGGCTAACATACTTGCCAAACAGTTTGCCTCCAACTCCACAATGAACTCTGCTAACCACCTCCTCCCTGACTTTCCTTTGCAGACAGACGCCACACTAGACGATCTAAAAATCACCCCTGCTCAGGTGCATGCTATCATAAGAAAGCTTGACACTGCAAAAGCATGTGGACCTGATCTCATCCCGGCTGTGCTATTAAAAAAGTGCTCTGCTGAAGTAGCTCCAGTTCTCTCCAAACTTTACAACAAATGCCTTAATGAATTTTGCTTTCCTGCCTGCTGGAAAACTGCTTCTGTAGTGCCAGTCTTCAAGAATTCAGGTGAAAGAACTGACCCATTAAATTATCACCCTATTAGCCTCCTCCCACTTTTCGCCAAAATATTTGAGACCATAATTAACCACGCTCTAGTCCATCACCTTACAGATGCTAGACTTCTGACTGACCAATAATATGGATTTAGGCAAGCCTGTTCCACAGCAGACATCCTAACTGTAATCTCAGAACGTATATACCAGTCACTGGACAAAGTGGGGGAGGGTAGAGCGATAGCTCTAGATATATTTAAGGCTTTTGACAGGGTATGACATGAGGGTCTTCTCAAGAAAATCAGATCATACGGCATCACTGGAAGAATACATAACATAATTACATCCTTCTTAGTTAAGAGAAAAATCCAGGTTGTCCTTGATGGTCGTGCATCTAAACAATATGATATAAATGCGGGAGTGTCTCAGGGGTCTATCCTTGGACCTCTGTTATTCCTAATATTCATAAATGACCTCCCTGACAAAATTGTCTGTGAAATGGGTATGTATGCTCACGACACCACACTCTATAACAGACATGACAGGAAAACAAATGAACACATATCTAAAGAAATGGCAGAAACATTAGAGGAAGACCTCCGATCCGTAGTGGAATGGGGACAAAAATGGATGGTCACATTCTATGCTGCCAAGACTAAACTTGTTTCCTTCAATAATTACAAAAAACCTTCCCTACCGCCAATAGCAATGCCCAATGACTTTTTATCTGAAAGTACATCTTTTAAACTCCTCGGCCTAATGTTCACAGGAAACATGAGTTGGAACAATTACATTGAGAACATTGCCAGGACCACTGCGAAGAAGATGGGTTCTCTCTATCGTGCTACAAAGCTATTAACGCCTGAAAGTATCCTATACAAGGCCACCATTCGCCCATGTATGGAGGATTGTTGTCATATTTGGGCTGGTGCATCTGCCACTAGTCTCTCGCTCCTAGACAAGGTTCAAAGGAGAGTCGCCAATCTGATAGGTCCTGGACTGTCATCTAAACTTCAGCCTCTGTCCCATCGACGAAATGTTGCATCCATCTGCCTGTTCTACAAGTACTTTAATGGTGAATGCTCTGACAAATTACAAACATCCTAACTATCCTAATCGATGTAAATACCCCCCGACAAACCCGACAAGCCGTATTCCACCCATTCACAGTAGAGATCCTAGATGTAAGAGAGCCTTCCACCAAAAACTTTTATTTGATATCATAAAAAACAATAAAATATAACTGCTTTTTATCCAAACACAGTCGTTTGTTTTAAATGCTATTTGGAGAATTATCTTAAGATTACTTTTAAGACGTTGGTAATGAAGAAAACTAAAGAAATGAATATTAACAAAATCTCAATTCTTGGATGCATACAAAAATGTGTCTTTTTATTATAGTACTAAAAGTACAAGAAGCTTATGGGTATGTCACAAATCTATGATAGTCCACAAAGAGAATACTTTCTGCGAATAAACCAATCTGTTTAGTGAAGCAAGTATTTTCCAATAATCAACTGCACTGCTTAACAAATGAACCATAATAGTTGGTCTTCCAAATTTTAATAAATTTTCTTTCTATTCAAGTTAAAAAATTAAGAATCACTTCTGACATGTTACAAAGTAAACAGGTTTTGGCTTTCTATTAATAATAAGGAATTACAACAACTGTAATAATTGACCTTTTAAATTTGAAGCTTTTAAAAAGAAAACAATTTCTGGTTTGAATTGAGGAAGAAAGTAGACATTGTATTTTAAAAAGAAAAGAATTTCTGGTGTAAATAGACGTAGAAAGTAGACATTGTATTTAAAAAGAAAAGAATTTGTGGTTTAAATTGAGGTAGAAAATAGACATTGTATTTTATAAAGAAAAGAATTTCTAGTTTGAATTGAGGAAGAAAGTAGACACTGTATTTTAAAAAGAAAAGAATTTCTGGTTTGAATTGAGGTTGAAAGTAGACATTGTATTTTAAAAAGAAAAGAATTTCTGGTATTAATTGAGGTAGAAAGTAGACATTGTATTTTAAAAAGAAAAGAATGTCTGGTTTGAATTGAAGTTGAAAGTAGACATTGTATTATAAAAAGAAAAGAATTTCTGGTTTGAATTGAGGTAGTAAGTAGACTTTGTATTTTAAACAGAAAAGAATTTCTGGTATTAATTGAGGTAGAAAGTAGACATTGTATTTTAAAAAGAAAAGAATTTCTGGTTTGAATTGAAGTTGAAAGTAGACATTGTATTTTAAAAAGAAAACAATTTCTCGTGTTAATTCAGGTAGAAAGTAGGCATTGCAGTTTTAAAAGAAAATAATTTCTGGTGTACATTGAGGTAGAAAGTAGACATTGTATTTTAAAAAGAAAAGAATTTCTGGTTTGAATTTAGGTAGAAAATAGACATTGCAGTTTTAAAAGAAAATAATTTCTGGTGTACATTGAGGTAGAAAGTAGACATTGTATTTTAAAAAGAAAAGAATTTCTGGTTTGAATTTAGGTAGAAAATAGACATTGCAGTTTTAAAAGAAAATAATTTCTGGTGTACATTGAGGTAGAAAGTAGACATTGTATTTTAAAAAGAAAAGAATTTCTGGTTTGAATTTAGGTAGAAAATAGACATTGCAGTTTTAAAAGAAAATAATTTCTGGTGTACATTGAGGTAGAAAGTAGACATTGTATTTTAAAAAGAAAAGAATTTCTGGTTTGAATTTAGGTAGAAAATAGACATTGCAGTTTTAAAAGAAAATAATTTCTGGTGTACATTGAGGTAGAAAGTAGACATTGTATTTTAAAAAGAAAAGAATTTCTGGTTTGAATTTAGGTAGAAAATAGACATTGCAGTTTTAAAAGAAAATAATTTCTGGTGTACATTGAGGTAGAAAGTAGACATTGTATTTTAAAAAGAAAAGAATTTCTGGTTTGAATTTAGGTAGAAAATAGACATTGCAGTTTTAAAAGAAAATAATTTCTGGTGTACATTGAGGTAGAAAGTAGACATTGTATTTTAAAAAGAAAAGAATTTCTGGTTTGAATTTAGGTAGAAAATAGACATTGCAGTTTTAAAAGAAAATAATTTCTGGTGTACATTGAGGTAGAAAGTAGACTTTGTATTTTAAAAAGAAAAGAATTTCGGGTTTGAATTGAGGTATAAAGCAGACATTGTATTTTAAAAAGAAAAGAATTTCTGGTTTGAATTGAGGTAGAAAATAGACATTGTATTTTAAAAAGAAAAGAATTTCTGGTGTTAATTAAGGTGGAAAGTAGAAATTGTATTTTAAAAAGAAAAGAATTTCTGGTTTGAATTAAGGTAGAAAGTAGTCATTGTATTTTAAAAAGAATAGAATTTCTGGTGTTAATGGAGGTAGAAGCTAGACATTGTATTTTAAATATAAAAGAATTTCTGGTTTTAATTTAGGTAGAAAATAGACATTATATGTAAAAAGAAAAGAATTTCTGGTGTTAATTGAGGTAGAAAGTAGACATTGTATTTTTAAAAGAAAAGAATTTCTGGTGTTAATGGAGGTAGGAGCTAGACATTGTATTTTAAAAAGAATAGAATTTCTGGTGTTAATTGAGGTGGAAAATAGACATTGTATTTTAAAAAGAAAAGAATTTCTGGTGTTAATTGAGGTAGAAAGTATACATTGTATTTTTAAAAGAAAAGAATTTCTGGTGTTAATGGAGGTAGAAGCTAGACATTGTATTTTAAAAAGAATAGAATTTCTGGTGTTAATTGAGGTAGAAAGTATACATTGTATTTTAAAAAGAATAGAATTTATGGTTTTAATTTAGGTAGAAAATACACATTGTATGTAAAAAGAAAAGAATTTCTGGTGTTAATTGAGGTAGAAAGTAGACATTGTATTTTAAAAAGAAAAGAATTTCTTGTGTTAATGGAGGTAGGAGCTAGACATTGTATTTTAAAAAGAATAGAATTTCTGGTGTTAATTGAGGTGGAAAATAGACATTGTATTTTAAAAAGAAAAGAATTTCTGGTGTTAATTGAGGAAGAAAGTAGACATTGTATTTTTAAAAGAAAAGAATTTCTGGTGTTAATGGAGGTAGAAGCTAGACATTGTATTTTAAAAAGAATAGAATTTCTGGTGTTAATTGAGGTAGAAAGTATACATTGTATTTTAAAAAGAATAGAATTTCTGGTCTGAATTAAGGTTGAAAGTAGACATTGTATTTTTAAAAGAAAAGAATTTCTGGTTTTAATTAAGGTAGAAAGTAGACATTGTATTTTAAAAAGAAAATAATTTCTTGTTTGAATTGAAGTAGAAAGTAGACATTGTATTTTTAAAAGAAAAGAATTTCTGGTTTGAATTGAGGTAGAAAGTAGACATTGCAGTTTTAAAAGAAAATAATTTCTGGTGTACATTTAGGTAGAAAGTAGACTTTGTATTTTAAAAATAAAAGAATTTCTGGTTTTAATTTAGGTAGAAAATAGACATTGCAGTTTTAAAAGAAAACAATTTCTGGTGTTAATTGAGGTAGAAAGTAGGCATTGTATTTTAAAAAGAAAATAATTTCTGGTTTGAATTGAGGTAGAAAATACACATTGTATGTAAAAAGAAAAGAATTTCAGGTTTGAATTACTGGTGTTAATGGAGGTAGAAGCTAGGCATTGTATTTTAAAAAGAATAGAATTTCTGGTTTTAATTTAGGTAGAAAATACACATTGTATGTAAAAAGAAAAGAATTTCTGGTGTTAATTGAGGTAGAAAGTAGACATTGTATTTTAAAAAGAAAAGAATTTCTGGTGTTAATTGAGGTAGAAAGTAGACATTGCATTTTAAAAAGAAAAGAATTTCTGGTTTGAATTAAGGTTGAAAGTAGACATTGTATTTTTAAAAGAAAAGAATTTCTGGTTTTAATTAAGGTAGAAAGTAGACATTGTTTTTTAAAAAGAAAAGAATTTCTGGTTTGAATTAAGGTTGAAAGTAGACATTGTATTTTAAAAAGAAAATAATTCTGGGTTGAATTAAGGTAGAAAGTAGACATTGTATTTTTAAAGGAAAAGAATTTCTGGTTTGAATTGAGGTAGAAAGAAGACATTGTATTTTTAAAGGAAAAGAATTTCTGGTTTGAATTGAGGTAGAAAGAAGACATTGTATTTATAAAAGAAAAGAATTTCTGGTTTGAATTGAGGTAGAAATTAGACATTGTATTTTAAAAGAAAAGAATTTCTGGTTTGAATTGAGGTAGAAAGTAGACATTGTATTTTAAAAAGAAAATAATTTCTTGTTTGAATTGAGGTAGAATATAGACATTGTATTTTAAAAAGAAAAGAATTTCTGGTTTGAATTGAGGTAGAATATAGACATTGTATTTTAAAAAGAAAAGAATTTCTGGTTTGAATTGAGGTAAAAAGTAGACATTGTATTTTTAAAAGAAAAGAATTTCTGGTTTGAATTGAGGTAGAAAGAAGACGTTGTATTTTTAAAAGAAAAGAATTTCTGGTTTGAATTGAGGTAGGAAGAAGACGTTGTATTTTTAAAAGAAAAGAATTTCTGGTTTGAATTGAGGTAGAAAGTAGACATTGTATTTTTAAAAGAAAAGAATTTCTGGTGTTAATGGAGGTAGAAGCTAGACATTGTATTTTAAAAAGAATAGAATTTCTGGTGTTAATTGAGGTAGAAAGTATACATTGTATTTTAAAAAGAATAGAATTTCTGGTCTGAATTAAGGTTGAAAGTAGACATTGTATTTTAAAAAGAAAAGAATTTCTGGTGTTAATTAAGGTGGAAAGTAGAAATTGTATTTTAAAAAGAAAAGAATTTCTGGTTTGAATTAAGGTAGAAAGTAGTCATTGTATTTTAAAAAGAATAGAATTTCTGGTGTTAATGGAGGTAGAAGCTAGACATTGTATTTTAAATATAAAAGAATTTCTGGTTTTAATTTAGGTAGAAAATAGACATTATATGTAAAAAGAAAAGAATTTCTGGTGTTAATTGAGGTAGAAAGTAGACATTGTATTTTTAAAAGAAAAGAATTTCTGGTGTTAATGGAGGTAGGAGCTAGACATTGTATTTTAAAAAGAATAGAATTTCTGGTGTTAATTGAGGTGGAAAATAGACATTGTATTTTAAAAAGAAAAGAATTTCTGGTGTTAATTGAGGAAGAAAGTAGACATTGTATTTTTAAAAGAAAAGAATTTCTGGTGTTAATGGAGGTAGAAGCTAGACATTGTATTTTAAAAAGAATAGAATTTCTGGTGTTAATTGAGGTAGAAAGTATACATTGTATTTTAAAAAGAATAGAATTTATGGTTTTAATTTAGGTAGAAAATACACATTGTATGTAAAAAGAAAAGAATTTCTGGTGTTAATTGAGGTAGAAAGTAGACATTGTATTTTAAAAAGAAAAGAATTTCTTGTGTTAATGGAGGTAGGAGCTAGACATTGTATTTTAAAAAGAATAGAATTTCTGGTGTTAATTGAGGTGGAAAATAGACATTGTATTTTAAAAAGAAAAGAATTTCTGGTGTTAATTGAGGAAGAAAGTAGACATTGTATTTTTAAAAGAAAAGAATTTCTGGTGTTAATGGAGGTAGAAGCTAGACATTGTATTTTAAAAAGAATAGAATTTCTGGTGTTAATTGAAGTAGAAAGTATACATTGTATTTTAAAAAGAATAGAATTTCTGGTCTGAATTAAGGTTGAAAGTAGACATTGTATTTTTAAAAGAAAAGAATTTCTGGTTTTAATTAAGGTAGAAAGTAGACATTGTATTTTAAAAAGAAAATAATTTCTTGTTTGAATTGAAGTAGAAAGTAGACATTGTATTTTTAAAAGAAAAGAATTTCTGGTTTGAATTGAGGTAGAAAGTAGACATTGCAGTTTTAAAAGAAAATAATTTCTGGTGTACATTTAGGTAGAAAGTAGACTTTGTATTTTAAAAATAAAAGAATTTCTGGTTTTAATTTAGGTAGAAAATAGACATTGCAGTTTTAAAAGAAAACAATTTCTGGTGTTAATTGAGGTAGAAAGTAGGCATTGTATTTTAAAAAGAAAATAATTTCTGGTTTGAATTGAGGTAGAAAATACACATTGTATGTAAAAAGAAAAGAATTTCAGGTTTGAATTTCTGGTGTTAATGGAGGTAGAAGCTAGGCATTGTATTTTAAAAAGAATAGAATTTCTGGTTTTAATTTAGGTAGAAAATACACATTGTATGTAAAAAGAAAAGAATTTCTGGTGTTAATTGAGGTAGAAAGTAGACATTGTATTTTAAAAAGAAAAGAATTTCTGGTGTTAATTGAGGTAGAAAGTAGACATTGCATTTTAAAAAGAAAAGAATTTCTGGTTTGAATTAAGGTTGAAAGTAGACATTGTATTTTTAAAAGAAAAGAATTTCTGGTTTTAATTAAGGTAGAAAGTAGACATTGTTTTTTAAAAAGAAAAGAATTTCTGGTTTGAATTAAGGTTGAAAGTAGACATTGTATTTTAAAAAGAAAATAATTTCTGGGTTGAATTAAGGTAGAAAGTAGACATTGTATTTTTAAAGGAAAAGAATTTCTGGTTTGAATTGAGGTAGAAAGAAGACATTGTATTTTTAAAGGAAAAGAATTTCTGGTTTGAATTGAGGTAGAAAGAAGACATTGTATTTATAAAAGAAAAGAATTTCTGGTTTGAATTGAGGTAGAAATTAGACATTGTATTTTAAAAGAAAAGAATTTCTGGTTTGAATTGAGGTAGAAAGTAGACATTGTATTTTAAAAAGAAAATAATTTCTTGTTTGAATTGAGGTAGAATATAGACATTGTATTTTAAAAAGAAAAGAATTTCTGGTTTGAATTGAGGTAGAATATAGACATTGTATTTTAAAAAGAAAAGAATTTCTGGTTTGAATTGAGGTAAAAAGTAGACATTGTATTTTTAAAAGAAAAGAATTTCTGGTTTGAATTGAGGTAGAAAGAAGACGTTGTATTTTTAAAAGAAAAGAATTTCTGGTTTGAATTGAGGTAGGAAGAAGACGTTGTATTTTTAAAAGAAAAGAATTTCTGGTTTGAATTGAGGTAGAAAGTAGACATTGTATATTTTCATTAGTCACATTTTGTTGCTTTTTGTTGTTTTTTTTTTTATTTTTCATATTTCCCTGGGTTATGTGTCTGTTAAAAAGGGAAGAATTGCCGTTGTCTGTGTTTTTTGTTGTTTTAAGTGGAAATTTTCAATCCTTTCATAGTACCCATCAACATTCAACTGTCACCATTTCTACTTATTAATCCTTGATCTGTAATATTTTAGGAGAAGGGAGGTCTGTATAAGTGGTATCTCATTTAAAAACACAAAATAGAACCTCGTCTCTGAAAAATCATTACATTTTCAAGGCATCGTTTAAAGAAACACTAATCCTTTCAAAGTGGATAAATCGAATACTGGGTGGTTCACCTCAAATCAGATTTCCTATTTCTTGCTGGTTTCTTCCAGCCACTTCCTCTCCTGTTTTCGTTGACCTTCCCCTGTGAATTGGAACTGCTACTTATCCAACATCTCTCATCCATTCTTCAAATGTGGCCATACCATTAACGTGTCACACATCTCCATATACTGTCTAGATTTAATCGTCCTATCATTCTCATATCATTTCTCTCCATACAATATTCAGCCTTTACTTCCACACACCATCATACTTTGTGTACACATGCCTAGTAGACATTTCCCTTGGTCAACAGTGATAATGCTTTGCTGGTTAATAATGGTAAAAATCCCCTGAACTAACTCCATCATAATTCTTGCAATCCTACTAGCACCTGCTCCACCCTGTGCTCTAATGGTAGCATTAAGGAAATAAAACTTCTGAACAATCCAAATAGCTTTGCTAGCCAGATATATTTTGTTCACATCTGAAATACACAGTTAATCATGTTTTGTTTTTGCTCATCCAGAGGAGAATAAAAGGTTTATTTGATATGACAGGGCTGCATGCAAACATTTATTTTTTTCCTTTGATTTGGTAGCATAAATTATTGTAATACTTAATTTTTGAACTTTGATTCAATCGAAATTACTTTCTGATCAGCAGTTTAAAGGTGACAAAACCACTTTCAAACTTTGAACGGTCATGTAAATATATACCGGACATTTTTATATATTTATAAAATGACCGCCTTGATTACTATATCATGACCATTTAAAATGTAATTTTGAAGCTTGTAAACAATCGATCAGAAATTAATGTCAGATTCGAAGTAAATTGAAAAGCATGTGTCCTTTTAAAACCAATGGAAAACATGGATTTTCGCATGCATCTCTATTATATCAAAGATTTAGTTGCTTTACTTTTAGAGTGCAGCTGAAAGTGTTGGTTCTGGCCCTTCTTAGATACATACAGGTGGAGTTAATGCTTCAGGTGAAATAATCTCTGAACCTGAACAAGTAAGTGTTTAAGTATTGGAAAGTTAAGGCAGGTTTGAAACTTGGCCTTTGGGACAAGATCAAAATGTAGTATTTGTTCCGGCAGATACTGCAAGCAAAGACCATATGTGGGGGCAACCCCACATATAAGACCTTGGTCAATGTAGGGGCAACCTTTCATACCAATTGTCACTATCCAGCTCCCCTACTCCCCGGGGAGTTGGTCCCCATTTCCCCATCACTCCTCACATTAAAAATCGGCCTTGTGCCTAATTTGCTCAGTGGGGGAGCAAATAAATACCTCAAGATCAAAGTGTAGTATCTGTTCCGGCAGATGCTGCAAGCAAAGACTAGCTATGACTAGCAAAGACCATATGTGGGGGTAACCCCACATATCTGAACTTGGTCAATGTAGGGATCACCCTACATTGACCAAGTTACTATCCAGCTCCCATTTCCCACCTCTCGGGAGCTGGATCCCCCTTTCCCTCCCCCTCCCTCTCTCTCCACATTAAAAAAACGGCCTTGTGCCTAATTTGCTCAGTGGGGAAGCAAATAAACCAAAACAAGATCAAAGTGTAGTATCTGTTCTTCAGATGCTGCACTTCAATTTCTTGTTCTCTGTCAGTGGAGGAGAAATCCTTCACGACTGAGACAATTTTTATTTTTGTTCCTTTTCTCCACATTAAAAAACGACCCTGGTGTCTAACTCTGTCCCGTGGGGAGGCATTGTAAATAGGAACACTCTGACTCCCAACATTAATTTAAAAAAACAATCAGTATGTGTTTAACTAAAACTTGATTTCAAAGTTATCAATGAATGTGAAAATACGTTTCTACTATTTTATGAATGGCATGACACAGGTGTTTAGCAATGAGGAAGAATTGATGCATCGTGACACAGTTGATGCTAGTCACGTTTAGAAGTTCATGTTACACTTCCTCGCCTCCGTTTCTATCTAACACCGAGAAATTTGCATAATGAATTATTCAGTATCAAGTATCAAATAATGATTACGTTTTATTTTATGTTTATCGAAATAAAGTTTAGAGAATCTACAAGGAAATCTAAAAGTGTATCCTTATATAAAATTTACCGGGAAGGCAATAAAAATATTCCCAAATTTCTGAGAGCACTTCTAAAGGGGCTATGAAGTCATAACTCTCTTAAAACTTCAAATATATCATATTTTTATAAAATTTATATCATGTATAAAGACGAGGGAAGTGACCCCGAATCTCTACATTTCCTTATATGTACTGAATCTACGCCCCCTCCTCACCTTTAAATGGCCCATAAGAACAGACTTAAAACTTCAAATATGTATATCCAATTTTAAATGGTTACAAATTAACTAGTGTTTTCTGCTAGTAATGATTTATTTTTTAACGTCGGAGAAACGAGTAATTCGGTTCTTTCAATAGTTGCTTCATTCTATTTTCAATTTTCCTAGATTCAATAGTTCATTATATATATATATATATATATATATATATATATATATATATATATATATATATATATATATATATATATATATATATATATATATATATATATATATATATATATATTCCAAAGCCTCTAAATAGAAAAGACGCAAAACAAAAAATGGCATCCTAAGCCCAAGCCGGTATCAACTTGTCCTTTTTTTTTTATAACATCTCGCTATATTTATTTATTGATTTCATTTGAATAAAAACGAAAGTTGAACAAGACATAATTTCAAATTATTTTCGTCTAACAATAAAAATCGCTGGAGTTTTAAAAAATACATACACAAAAAATAATTTCCAGATTAATAATACAAATTCAAAGGCGTTTATTAGTCTTTTTACATATCCTTAGTCCAGGAATTAAGCAAAAATTTGTTTCGCTAGAATTCACAGTAGTTTTCATAACAATAATAGAAGTACGCTATTTATATATATATATATATATATATATATATATATATATATATATATATATATATATAGATATATATATAGATATATATATATATATATATATATATATAGTTGACATTTTATTCGGAGTTAGAATTCTCCAAATTATCTTAGACAGCAGAGTTTTTGATTTGCTATTCGCTTTCCAATGTAAATTTTCAGTTTTTATCTTATTATAAAGATAGATTTGAATTATTGCGAGTTGAATATTATCACACACACACACACACACACACACACACACACACACACACACACACACACACAATATTCTGTTTGACGACAGTTATACATGATGGCATGTGTTCGACGGTTTTATGGATGTAAGAATGTATGTGTGTTTGTGTAAATGTTTGTGCGCATGTTAATTTATTTTAGTTGTCTGAGCATATGTATGTTTCTGAGTATTAGTATGAGGTCCTGTAAATGTAAAAAATAAATATTGCTGTAATGCTGTGTACGTGTATACGTATACCAGTTTAGTTTATAGGCAAGTGGGTATGTTTTTCTCATGTGTGCGTGTGCGTGTGCGTGTGTGTTTTATTGAAAAATAAAGAAATTTGTTATATTTTTCGGATGGGGGGGGGGCAAGGATATGCAATTGAAATGCTGCTTCTATTTTGTACCCTAACCATCGGAAAATGTCTATAAAAATAATGTGATTTGCCTTGCGGAGGGCAACTACTGTGAATAATCGTCCCCCTCTACCCCCCTCTCTCTCTCTCTCTCTCTCTCTCTCTCTCTCTCTCTCTTTCGATCGATGGATGTTGTCTGCCGCATGTGCGTTCATGTTATTCAATGAACAGTGAACACACATCGTCCAATGTTCATCGTGATATCCACAGGGAAGTTCGTTTCGCTGACGCTTGTCTCCACATTTTTAATCATTTCACGGTTAATTTATTCGATTTATTTCAATATTTGTAAACATAAATAATTGAATACAGAAATTGCTGCAGTAAAATACTAAGAGTAAACACTAATCACAAACGTATACAACAAGTGTATGTTAGCAAATACACGTGTGTATGTGAATTCGATGTGTTGTGTGACCAACGTTCCTAATCCATGCGAGTATGTAATATATAGTCACAAAATTGGATCATGGGCTTAAAATAAAGTTTTTTTTTTTTTTACATCGAATTTAAAAAATATTAATCACATTGTTTGACACGCGTTATTGTTCTGAAATTAACATAATATATAATTAGGTTATCAATGCTAGGATTAATTTCTGAAATTAACATAATATATAATTAGGTTATCAATGCTAGGATTAATTTCCTTAACAAAACAGTTCTGCCTGCAGTCTGCACCATTTTTATATCTTCTTACAAAGATTAAAATCAAATTATACTGATACTAAACCATATGTTTAAATTTATTATTCCAATTTTGATCAAAATCCATTAATTCATGTTTAAAATTTGGGTCTTAAGTTCAAGGTGTCTTAAAAACAAATTGAAATTCAGGGAATATTGATGATGATGATCATCATCATCATTATAATCAAAAACAACAACAACAACAACAACAACAACAACAACTCAAAAGGAGTTGTTACACAGTTTATCATGAGTGATTGCTCTCTGGAATCTCAGTGACAACAAGTCTCCCCAGTCTGTTGATTATGGATCCAATTCAGTGCAAATCTGAAATATTTGATTTTTTAAGAGCAGAAAGTATGCCTCATATTAGGCTCTAAAATTATGCCTCATATTAGGCTCTAAAATACCCCAAAGAAATTGAACTTTAGAGAATGCTTTAACTGATATATAATATCTACTGTTAAAATTTCACAATATCAGGGGTATCTGAATTTTAACTAAAGGCTTCCACTCCCTTTCTGGCCTTGCTTTGCATGAATTAAACTAAGTATAACCAACATTACGACCCATTATACTTTAGCAACTATGTTAAAAAATTTTATAACGCTCATTTAATTAGTTTAGGAGTGAATTCTATACACACAAATATATGAACATAATTAAATTTATATAAATAGAGATAAGAGATAGAGAACATGAAGGAATGTATCGATGTGAAAACAAATCTCCAAGAAAAATAATGAAGTTAAAGTATTTACAGAAGGCTGGCAATCATATTTATCTATTTAATAATAATAATAATAATAATAATAATAATAATAATGGAAAAAATGATGATGATGATGATGATGATGATGATGATGATGATGATGATGATGATGATGATGATGATCCCAATGTTATGGACATCCATTTCTTGTAACAAATAATTTTATTAAGAATTCTTCCTAAATTTTGGTTTCGGTTTCGATTATAGCTGAAGGAACTCAAGTTACATATATTTTTTTCATAAGTTTTGGTTTCAGCTTCGATTCAAGCTGATGCACCCAAGTCATATATGAATATATTTTTTTATTTTTGTAATCGCAACTTTATGATATATAAAAATCGATAGAACATTAACTCTATAATAATATATACAAAATCTGCAAGAATTAAAATATCATATTTAAGCGAACTTTACAAGTAGGCTATGCCGGCCGGCCTTGCTAGCTTAGATAAATACTTTTGTAGTTTTAACAAAAGAGCTACAATAATATCAGAGCGTCTCCATTTACGCTGAATATCTAAAGAATGCCAACATCAATATATTACATATGAATGAGTCCCCTGTGGAATTTCCACAAGTCTCACTAGTAATAATAATAATAATAATAATAATAATAATAATAATAATAACAACAACAATAATAATAATAAATAATAATAACAACAATGATAACGATAAATAATAATAATAATAATAATAATAATAATAATAATACACAATGCACTACACCCAAATGATGATATTGACAGACTCTACGTGAAAAGGAAAGACGGTGGGAGAGGACTGGTCTGCATAGAAGACTGTGTGAGTGACACAAAAAAAGAACTAGAAAAATACATAATACAAAATACTGAAAGGATAATTATGGCAGTGAGAGACACTGAAAAAAAACAAAAAAAAACAAAAAACAATAAAAACATAAAACAGAGAGACAAATGACAAAACAAGAAAAGAAAAATGGGAAAAGAAACAACTACATGGAAGATTCATAAGAATGACAAAAGATGAGAATAATGAAAACATTTGGACATGGAGGCAAAAAGGACATGTAAACCGAGAAACTGAATCTCTTATAACTGCAGCACAAGATAACTCGATAAGAACCAACCATATCAAAGCACAGATCGATAAAATACAAGAAAACAGCAAATGCAGACTCTGTGGACAAAGAAACGAAATGATAAACCATATAGTAAGTGAATGCATCAAACTGGCCTAAAAAGAATACAAAAACAGGCACGATCAAGTGGGGAGGGCAGTACACTGGGAATTATGCAAACAACTGCATTTTAAACATAGAGACAAATGGTACAAGCATAAGCCCACAACAGTACTTGAAAACGAGAACCACAAAATCCTATGGGACATGGACATACAGACGGACAAACCCATCCAAGCAAGAAGACCAGATGTCATAATAATTAACAAGAAAGAAAAATCCTGTCAAATCATAGATTTTGCAGTCCCAGCTGACCACAGGGTGAGTATGAAAGAAAAGGAGAAACGAAGCAAATACACAGAGCTAGCCAGAGAGTTAAAAGGGATTTGGATGATGAAGAAAATCAAAATAATACCTATAATAGTCGGCGCACTAGGAACAATTCCGAAAAACTTTAAAAAAAGAATGTGAGAAATTGGAATCAGAGGAATAGCTGCAAAGATACAATGACTAACGAGAATGAAAATGGCTGAAATATTAAGAAAACCTTGAATGCAGAGAATAATACAGATGAACCACATGCGTGAGCCAGACAAACTGCTGCAGAGGCAAAACAGGAAGAAGCGTTACAGCAAATGGAGAACACTGAAAATGCATATCAACAAGTTCTACATCCCCATCACGCATCCCCTACCATTGTCCCATCACCATTCCCCTCCCCTTCTCTCCAAAAATGTGTGATACCAAATAACCGAAAAGGGTCAAGGAGGATGGAAAGACCGAAGACAGAGCATTGACCAGACCTCCGCTGGACAAGTGCGAAGAGAACTGGGACCTTGGGAAGGCTTAGTGCCACTCAAATTCCAATGGCCGCTGCCAACGAGAAATCAATGGTGAGAGCCTGTCGTGATAATGCAAATTTATTTGCAAATGCTATCGAAGGAGGTGGAGAGTGCTGAACATCTGTGGAGAGTTGCTGTCACTCAGCTTCCAGGGAACACCACAGGTTTTTCAATCAGATCTTTGATGACTTGTGTGAAAGCTCTATGTGAGCCAATAATAATAACTACGCTGGTGGAAAAAGACACAGAAAAAGGGACCATCCCCAGCAATTACAGACCTAAAACCTGTTTACCTACAATGTGGAAAATATTTACTGCGCAACTGAGAGAACAAATTTATTAGTCCTATCGCAACTGCGGACTACTCCCAGAGGAACAGAAAAGATATCAAAAAGGAAAAAGAGGAACACATGACCTATTATACATAAACCAAAGGATTCTAAAGGAGGTCAAAATAAAAAAAGAACCTAGCTATGGCATGGATCGACTATAAGAAAGCATATGATGGAATCCCGTAAGCATAGATAATAGAATGCCTGAGAATGTACAAAATACCAGGTAATATAACCAATCTGATAGAAAATACAATGAAAACATGGAGACTTGAACTGACAGCTGATGGACAACACATAACTGAAATCAAAATACAAAGAGGGATCTTTTAAGGTGACTCCCTATCACCATTACTGTTCATTATAGCCATGATATCCCTGAAACACATATTAAGAAAATGCCAAGCCGGATACAAGTTCACTAACACAGAAGAACCACCTAATGCACATGGATGACCTGAAACTGTTTGAAAGATAGAACTAGAAACACTAATAAACACACCCAGAATCTTTAGCCAGGATAGCCAAATGGAATTCGGTATGGAAAAGTATGCACTGCTGGCCATGAGGAGGGGAAAACTAGAAACAACAGAAAGTATAGTACTGCCTGATCAAACAGAAATGAGAGCACCAGGTGAACATGATAGCTACAAATACTTTGGAGTTCTGAAGGCAGACGCCATCAAAGCCATGGAAATGAAAGAGAAAATAGGAAAGGAATACGGCATAAGAACAAGAAAACTCCTTGAAACCAAGTTAAATAGTCAAAACCTAATTAAAGGAATAAACACATGGACAGTTTATAAGCTGGACCAAAGAAGAACTAAGGAAACTCGACCAGAAGACCAGGAAACTCATGACAATGCACAATACACTACATCCGAACGATGATACTGACCAACTCTATGTGAAAAGGAAAAATGAAGGAAGAGGGCTGGTCCATACAGAAGACTGTGTAAATAACAACAACAACAAAAAAAAAAGAATTAGAAAAATACATAATGCAGAACACCAAAAAAATAATTACTGCAGTAAGAGACACGGAAGAAACAAACAATGTAAAAAAAAGACAAGGAATAAGACAAGGAAAGAAAAATGGGAAGAGAAACAACTATATGGACGATTCATAAGGATTACAAAAAAGAGACTAACAAAAACACTTGAAAATGGCTACAAAAAGGAAACCTTGAAAGAGAAACTGAATCACTAATAACAGCTGCACAAGATAATGCAATTAGAACCAACCACATGAAAGCAAGGATCGACAAAATACAAGAAAACAGTAAATGCAGACTCTGTGGACAAAGAGACGAAACAATAAACCCCATAATAAGTGAATGAAGCAAACTAGCCAAAAAGAATATAAAAATAGACATGATCAATGGGGAAGGTAGTACATTGGTAATTATGCAAGCAATTGCAACAAACAAACACAGACAAATGGTACATTTGAAAAATATAGCCCCCCTTCTTTTCCTCCTCAGTGAGTGTCATCATAAACGGGCACCTCACCAAATAATGAGGGTCAAGAAGGATGGAAAGACTGAGGAGAGAAAGCACTAGCCAGACCTCCGCTGGATGAGTGCAAAGAAGACTGGGACCTTGGGAAGGCTTATTGCCACCCAAATTCCAGTGAAGACCAATGATGCCGGCAACAAGAAATCAATGGTAAGCGGCTGTCGTAATAACACAACTTTTTTTGCAAAGGTTATCGAAAGAGGTGGAGAGTACTGGAAATCTGGAGAGACTTGTTGTCACTCAGACTTCAGAGAACACCACAAGTTGTTCTCTTTGATGAAGGCTTGTGTGACTAGTGAATAATAATAATAATAATAATAATAATAATAATAATAATAATAATAATAATAATAATAATAATAAAAATAATAATAATAATAATAAAAATAATAATAATAATAATAATAATAATAATAATAATAATAATAATAATAAAAATAATAATAATAATAATAATAAAAATAATAATAATAATAATAATAATAATAATAATAATAATAATAATAATAATAAAAATAATAATAATAATAATAATAATGATAATGCCCCCTCCAAAAAAAACCCCCCAAAAAAACACTGTGATAGCGCCAGTTATACATAAAATAGTCATGAAATGTCAAGGAGGATTGCACTAACCAGACTTCTACTGAATAGGTGCGGTGAATATTAGTATCATAAGGAGGTTTATTGTTACCATATCCTAGAGAAGAGCAATGCTTATTGCCAGCAAGAAACCAACGGTAAGCAACTGTTGTGATAGCACAAAATATTTCAATGGTTATCAAAAGATATGGAAAGTATTAGAAATCTAGGGATATTTGTTGTCAATGAAACTCCAGTTATTGTCTGTAAGCACTGATGATAATCAGTGTAATAACTCCTAGTAAGTCGATAATAATAATAATAATAATAATAATAATAATAATAATAACAATAATATTAATAATAATGGAGTTTGAAATTTCCAAATGTGCAGTAGTTAGTCTTAAACGAGGGAAGAGGGGAGCCATGAAAGGCATCATTTTGTCAAATGGTAAAAGATTAGGAGATCCTGATGCAGAAGGCTACAAATACCTGGGAATGCTTGAACTTGATACAAGATTTTGTAATGAAATAAAAGAGAAGACGAAAGAGGTGTATATGAAGAGACTCAAACTGATCCTGAAATCCAGACTGAATGGTAGGAACCTGTTCTCAGCCATCAATTTATGGGGGGTTGCTTTAATCCAATACAGTGCAGCTTTTGTAGGATAGACAAAGGAAGAAATGAAGAAGCTGTTGATCAAGTATGGAGCACTTCAGTTAAATTCTAATGTGCTCAGGCTGTATATCTCAAGAAGGAATGGAGGAAGAGAGCTGATTGGGATTGAAGAATGTGTCGGGGGAGAGTTTAGAAGTGTTCACTACTTGGCTAACAGCCATTAAGTGTTACTCGCAGTGGCGAAAAAGGAAGAGCTAGATAAAGATTCATTGGAAGATAAACAGAAGTACAAGGAAAGAATCAGAGCGGAAAAGTTGGCCGAGTTGATAAGAATGAAACTTCATGATCAGTTTGAGCGAGATACTAACACCCAAAAATGTCAGGACGCATGGAATTTTCTGTGAAAAGGTGACTTGAAAAAAAGAAACAGAAAATGTTATATTTTCTGCTCCAAAACAGACACTGTATACAAATGCAATAAATAAAAACGTCTATTGGAAGGACTGTGCTTATAAGTGAAGGTTGTGTGGTATATCTCTTGAAACAGTGTCACACATTATTAGTGTGTGCTCTATACTTGCTCAAAAAGAATACTAACATTGCCATGACAAAGTTTGCATTGGAGTTTGTGCTAATCTGCATTGGAGTTTGTGCTAAAAGTTTGGAATCCAAGTGACGGACAAATGATACCAAAATCACCCAAAAGGGATAGTGGAAAATGAGGACGTTAAGATTATTTGGGATTTCATGATTCAGTGTGACCGAGAGATAACTCACAGGAAACCAGATATTGTAGTTGTAAGCAAAAAGACTAATGAATGCCAAATTATTGATGTGGTTTACCCAAACGACATCAACAGGCAAGAAGAATGAGAAAATACGGAACAATCAGAAACTGAGGGTGGAGATTCCTAGATTGTGAAATAAAAAAATTCCATCGTGCCAATAATCATAGGTGTGCTTGGCTCAATTCCTAGTGATCTTATGAAAGAGCTGTACTCCTTGGGAAGTGGACAGCATCAAATTAACAAAAATGAAAGAACAAGAAACTTGAAAATAAACTATATAGTAGAGACATAATAAAAAATAATCTCCAGAAAGACAATGTGGACCATTCATCAGCTGGACAAAAGAACTTGGCCACCTGGAGCAATAAACTAGGAAACTAAGGATCATACACAATGCACAGTACCTGAAGGATGATACTGATCAACTATGTAAAAGAAAAGCCAAGAGAACTGGTAAGTATAGAAGAATATGTGTATACTGTAATAGTAAGACTAACAAAAATATATGATAAACAAAATACATAAACAGCAAAAATGAAAGCAAAAAGACATGAAAAGCAGAATGGGAAAATAAAAAACTACACGGATGATTTATAAGACTGACCAAAGAAGAAACACATAAAAACACATAGACACGGTTATGAAAAGAACACTTGAATGGAGAAATGGAATCACAGCTGATAACATAAAAGCGATTTAGATTGAACCTACGCAAATCAGGGGTGCGGAGTCGGATGGTAAAGTCTGACTCTGACTCCGACTCCTTCGATATCTTTGACTCTGACTCCCAACTCGTGACTCCTTGATCCCTATGTGGAAATCTATTCTGCAGATTCATATAACAGCTTTCCACACCTATTCAGCAAGCATTTTATAAATACTTTTCATGTATATTATTTTTTACGTTTAACATTCACTTGTATGATAAATATACTCACATATAAACTCAACCAGCTTTATAGAATAAGTGAAGATAACAAAGGGATAAAAAATTTACAATAAAATTTTATTATGCTATCAGTTCAAAAGGGAATACAATATTTAGAGATAGGAAAATCTCTTTAGGCCATGGTATTTCGAAGTCAAATGCTTCTCATTAGAAAAGGGGAGTAAAGACACATATTATACAAAAAAATTCTTAAAAGATAATATTGCCTTTATGGAAAAAGAATCAAAGGAAAAACAGAAAAAAAAGCTATAAAGGGCTATAGTAGCATGGGTTGCTTCTTATTGATTGGTTATTTTTTTTGGGGGGGGGGGATAAGATTGTAATTCCAGATCGATCCTGGACTAATCCAATTACTAAATTCCATTTGATTCAGGAACTGGATAACTTTCAGATTACAATCCAATCGTTATCCAATGTAATCCACAGTTATCTCACTCAAAGACAGAATTTTCATTTATCCTGTGTGACGTCACAACCAGAATGAAAACAGCTGTCCAGAAAGATTTTCAGTGATCGGATAGACCGAAATATCTTGATGAAGTAGAAGCATTGCAGTAATGTACACGATATGAGATATCTCCAAAAATAAAAGCAACACCATACAAAAACTGCTAAATTGTGCAACTGGTAAAACGAAACAAATAAACCATGTAAAAAAAATTAATTTATTGGATATAAGGAGTCGGAGTTGGAGTTGGAGTCAGATAAAAAATTCTGATTCCGACTCCTAGTACTCTTAGAAATCCGACTTTGACTCCAGCTAAAACCTCCAACTCCCTCCGACTCTGATTCCAACTCTGCAACCCTGATGCAAATGAATGCATTTTGAACATCAAGAAAAATGGTACAACAGAAAATCCTATGCGACATGGTAATATCAACAGATAAACTCATTCAAAGTAAAATGCTCAGATGTGATAAAAAAAGTGGCAAACGGTATATTTCGCCGCCGCCGCAGCAGTTCACAGAAGCAGAAAAATTGAGCAAATATATGGAACTTGCCAACTTGAGGACTGAAGGGAAAAGATGTGCAATAAATAATGCCCCTGACCCACTTCCAGTTGTCTGATATAGCTGAAATTTTGCATGTGCAATGATTTATATCGCTACAGGTTATGTGGCAAATTAAAGCTCTGAGCTAATTGTGGTTTCTGTTTTACAGGTGTTTGAACTGAGTCAGGTGTGAAATGGAGCCTGTTGAATGTCGAGCAGTGATCCGGTTTTTGTATTTGAAAGGACGCACACCGCAGAAGATTTTGATGAAATGAAAGAAACTTATGGTGATAATGCCCCATTATATGACCTTATAAAATGCTGGCATAGTGAATTCAAACATGGCCAGAAGTCTGTGGAAACAGCTCCCAGACCTGGTCGCCCCCCTTCTGCCATTGATGAGGCATCTGTCCGTCAAGTTGAGGCTGCCATTTTGGAAGATCGGCACATTACTATTCGCCAAATAGCCCAAGATGTCAAGATTAGTACAGGGTCTGTGGAAACTATCATTCATGACCATTTGTATATGCATAAGGTGTCTGCTAGATGGATTCCAAGGTTGCTCACACCATTCCAGAAGCGAGAACACATTGAGTGCTCGAGGATGAATTTGGAGATGTGCCAAGAAAATGAGTCAAAGTTTTTCAAAAGACTGATTACACAGGATGAAACCTGGGTCCATCACTATGATCCAGAGATCAAAGCCCAGTCAATGCAGTGGAAGCATTTGGACTCACCACCTCCAAAGAAGGCAAGGTGCAGCCCTTCGCTGGCAAGATCATGCTCACAGTCTTCTGGGACCAGGACGAAGTAATGATGACAGATTTCCTGGCAAAGGGTACCACAATTGCAGGAG
>NC_136512.1:43730474-43807974 GCF_053919585.1 Euprymna scolopes
CACATATAGATTATACTCGTACATACGTGTGTGTTATCTTTAGGTTGATAAAGAACGATATAGGAATATTTCAACTGGAAAGGACGATGCCATCCAGCAATGCTAAACTAGCGAGCAATTAATGATAGGATTTTCAGAATGTGAGAGATTATATAATTATTATATATTATAAATTCCATGGCCAAACAACGTCGCAGCCCACAACAGCCATGACTGTCAACGAACTGGAAGTCCAAGACTAGAGTTTCGCCCTCATTTGGGCTCATCAGTTAGACACATCCAACTGAAAATCCTATCATTAATTGCTAGCTAGGTTAGTATTGCTGGATGGCATTGTTCCTTCGAGTTGAAACTCCTAATTGTGAGACATCGGCTTTGGGTAATTAGCTGGTTAAATGACCGCGTCCCTTGTTGAGACGAAGTAGGTCCATTTCACAGTCGGATTTCAGTACGCTTTGCTTGATCTGTGTTAGTTAATAGAATTTCTTGTGTGTGAGGCGTTTGCTCAGTTGGTAGAGTGCTTGCCTCGCAGGCAAGAGGCTCGGGTTTTGAATCCTGAGTTCGGATGTGTCTAACTGATGAGCCCAAATGAGGGCGAAACTCGAGTCTTGGACTTCCAGACCGTTGAATGTCATGGCTCCTGTGGGCTGCAACGTTGTTTGGCTGTGAAATTTATTATATATAATCTCTCACCTTCTGAAAATCATATATATATATATATTCTATATTTTTATATTTTTTATTCTTATTTTATTTTATTTTATATTATATATTATATTTTATATTTTATTTTTTATTATATTTTATTTTTTTATTTATTTATTCTTTATTTTCTATTTATTTATTATATATTTATTTATTTATTTTATTTCCCTTTTTTATTTTTATTTTTATTTTCCTTTTAGTGTCGTTTAATAACTCTTGCTGACATGTTTTTAAGTGATGACTTGTACATTTCAGTTGACCTATATTATTTTGCCCTATATATATTTTCGCGCCTTTAACATTTCCTGTCGTGGTCGTTTTGACTTTTGTTTCCCTTTATTTTATATTTAACTTTATCATTTTTTTTTCTTCCCAGATTTTTTTTATTTATAGTTATGTCTCGGAAGTAGAGTGAAAAGCACATCTTATTTTTCTTTTATTATTTTTTTTTTTTCCTTGTACACATGTTTGTGAATTATTCCATGGATTTCTGCCTTTGGATTATTATGGACCATCTTCTTCCAATTACGGGATTTCCTTGGATTTTACTTGTACAAATGGAAATTCTTTTAACTTTCTTGAAGTTTTACATTTGGATTTTACCGTTACTGGAATTTTTATCTTCCACCAGACTATCCATTCATGTGTAATCACCTTTTTCTTTACCATATTCTCTCTGCTTAACTTATTTTGTTTTTAAGTAAGATCTTTGACTTATTTGTTGTTTCATCAAATACTTCTGCATGCAAAATCCGATCCTGCATTTTGCTAATTCCTACCCTCTGATGAGAAGGAGAGTATTTCTTCGAAACTCCCCGGATTAAGGACTATCCATTTATCTAGTGTTTCCTTTTCAGATTAAATATGTTTTTAACTCATTTCAAAGGGGTTTTAACATATTTTATTAACTGTTTGCTCATATATATATATATATATATATATATATATATATATATATATATATATATAGCTAGGATGTTGGTGAGCCTTGTTGTCATTTGCGTTCTGCTAAGAAAAAAATACCATCAGACACCTTCTATTAGTGATAAAAATACAACACTATCATTAATCTGTACGTCTGAAGTGGAAACTATACTATTGCTCCTATTAATATTAATAAATTATAGGTATAACCCTAAATTTTGACAACAATAACAAAAATACAAGTAGAAACTAATAAAATTTAATTAATTCCTCACAATTTTACTCTATATTGAAAAGGAAAGATCAGGGTTTAAATCGCATAGAAATATTTTTTTTATTTTACACTGAATAAAATGGACAAAATAACCAAACACATTAAAAATAATGAAAAATTAACATGGCGTGGCAGATATACAAAACACAGGTTTTATAAAACATTAAAAATATAGGACAAAAACAACAACTTGGTACAAATATATATTACATCTTTTAAGGTTTTTGTTCAATCATTATTCAGGTGAAATATAGCAGTAAACTCTTACGTTTGGCTTGAAATATTATGAAAAAGACATATATAGATAGGATCGCCAGAAAAAAATATCATATTAACACCTAAAACAATTAACTTCCGGTTTGATATGGCACCCGTTAACTGACAATTTCCTTTATTATTAATTTTCAATATCGTAATTTGAAAAAAGAGTAATATTTAGATTATTATTTTTTTTATTAAATGCCTTTATTTTTAATCTAAATTAAATCTTTAAATTAATTTTATCGGAAACTTATTTTCCATGCTAAATGTTTGTATCGACATAAACTAAAAGGCACATTTTTATTTAATATTAACAGATTATAAAACAAGCCATATGCACAAAGAAATTTAATTAGCTCTTAAATCATGATTGTTTCAGTAATTATATTTTTGTTTGACAAAAGAAACGAGTAACGCTACAATGTGCGAACAGATTACTGCGTCATTGGCTTTTCGTAGAAAAAATTATTTACGTTCGATTTCTAAATATGCTTTTTAATTATTTACTATTCAAAAACGGCATTGATTTTAAATATATATATATATATATATATATATATATATATATATATATATATATATATATATATATATATATATATATATATATATATATATAAATTATTAACATTAAAATTGTCTGTTTATTAATTTTTTTACGAACATTGAAAAATTCAATCATTAAAAAGAAGAAATAATTTCGGAAATTGTTTGAAATTACACGATTAAAAACTGCCAAATCTAAATAATGATTTTTTTTTTAATTTTGTAAAATTTAAATAATTATAATTTATTTTCAATTTTTTTTTTTTTTTTGAAAAATCGATAAAAATCGTATAAATCGGCAATTAAATATATTTTATTTCATCATTCCAGTGTATTTTAACATGTAAAAAAAAAAAACCAAAAAAACTAAGACGTGAATTCCCCACCTCCTACAAAAAAAATTCCTGATGATCGCGTTTAGGGGGAGGGGCAAAGTATGAGAATTTTTTGTATATTATTTTATTTCAGTTTATAAATATTTTTTTTTTTTTTTTAATAAATTGATCGGTACTAGTGCAGAGAGTGATCCGGACGTAAATAATAACGTTATTATTTAAAAAGCCATTCTTAACATGGGGGGGGGAGGCTGTTTTGTGCCTATTCTATGCTCCAACCTTACAATTGAATAAAAAACATATAAAACTTTAATTAAACTTGAAAATACGATTTAAAAAATAGCGCGGATCACTCTCTGCACTATTGATCGATTATTTGATGTTTGAGAGAATTTTCAAACTCGCGTTGTTTTCATTGTTTACGTCGAAATAACATGCGGTTCCAATTTTCCTGGTTTTAACTCTTGGGGAAATTTTTTGAAAATTCACCGTTTTTACGAGATCTTTAAAGAATCTTTTTATGAGATTTTTAAAGAATCTTTTTATGAGATTTTTAAAGAATCTTTCTTCTTGAGAATACTACAAAAATTATAATGAATCATTCTGAATCAATTATATTTTTTACTGTTATTATTTGTTAATACGGGTTGAAAATTCCGCCTTTATTATGGTCATACCTAATAAATTAAATTATAGTATTACTTCTGTTGTATTGTGTTTCAGGGATAAAGGAAGTGAAGTATCAGTTCTTCTGTCATGAAACCATCTTCCTTTGTGTTTGTAACAAGATCATTCTTCCAGGCATTACCTTCTCCTTTGAAGAGGGTAGTTAAGTATCTATTCTGTTGTCGTGAGACCATCCTCCCAGACATTAACTACTCCTTTTAGAGCAGTACAATCGGATGTTCATTATTAACCAATTCAACATTTGCATTGCATATACTGATAACAAGATCAGGGAACTGAGCATATTATTGCTAATAATAATAATAATAATAATAATAATAATAATAATAATAATAATAATAATAATAATAATAATAATAATAATGACAACAACAACAATTTTTCTCAAGAGAAGCCGAGTTCATCACTCATCGCCTAAATTATGGTGCTAATGCACTTACTGATCCGCGCTATTTTTTAAAGCGTAATTCCAAGTTTAATTAAAGTTTTATTATATGTTTTTTTTTATATTCAATTGTAAGGTTAAAGTACAGAATAGGTACAAAACACCCTCCCATCCTCATGTTAAGAATGGCTTTTTAAATAATAACGTTATTATTTCAGCACGGATCAATAAGTGCATGAGTACCTAAATTATTAACACTTCGGCGATTTTACTGAAAACGTAGATAAAAAAAAAGTTGAAACAAGTTTGTTTTGTTTTTACTGAAAACGAAAGTGAAAGTAACAAGTCTACTTACCGCGGTGCTTCTTTGATGAGGAGTTTCACAGCTTGAATGCATCCTCCAACGACAGCAAAGTGCAAAGGAAGCGCCCCGCTTGTACTCCGTTTCATAATGTCGCAACATGTCTCCTCTAACAGCCAGTTGAGGACATAACTATGGCCATACTTGGCGGCCAGGTGGACAGCGGTCAGTCCAAAGTCGTCCTCTTCGTCCACCTGTGCCCCGGCCTCACCCAGGAGCCAGCGGAGGGTGTGCAAGGAGCCGCTGGCCGCCGCATCGTGCAAAGGGGTAGCCCCCACGCACGTGCGTTTGCTGGCACTCAGTCCCAAGCGACATACGAGCAGCTCGAGGACGGCTACGTTGTTGCTCCTGGCACCGTAGTGGACACAGCTGGCCCCGTAGTCGTCGACGACGCTGTCGTGCAGGGATCGAGCCTGGCTGATGCTCTCCAGCACTTTCAGGTCCCCACATTTGGCCGCCGTCAGAGCCTTCTGTACAACTTTTGAACTGACAGACACTGACGGCATCATGCAAAAACGGGAAGCATGAAAGAACGAAAAGATGCAACGAGTAACCTACAAGAAGAGCAGGACAACAGCCCCCACGTTTCAGTGTGCAATAATTTAGAATTATCTTTCAAATTAAACTAAATAAATTTGAACATTTATCTTTATTATTTTTTTTTTATATTTTTATATCCTACATACGGTAACGATCCATTATATTTATTTAAATTCGAATTTTTAGAAAGCAAAAAATGTTCCGCTAATTATATATTAGCATGAAATAAAACGAAAAGAAAATTCTATCTTAATTCTTTTTGCTGTTTTTAGATATGATAAATATTTTTAGATATGATAAGTATTTTTAGATATGATAAATATTTTTAGATATGATAAATATTCATTGCTTCTTTTTAATTCGTTATCGCTTTTCTTAAAATATTGCAAACAAAATTTTAGTTGTATTTTTCCTATTATCAAGTCGATATTTTTCTTCTTTTTTCTAAAAAAAAAAAAAATTAAAAACTGAGAAAAAAATTCTTCACCGGCTTTTAGTATTTTTATTTTTCGATCTTTTCTTCATATTTGTTTTTGCCTTTTTCATAAAAATTACAGAACTAAAAAATGTCTGTTTCATTTACTCGTTATGTTTTTTTTTTAAATCTTGTTAATTAGTTAATAGCTAAAATTATTTTTAAAAATCGAGGACTTTAAATTAATTTAAGTACTTAAAAATTAAAACTACAGAAAATAAAAGTAAAAATGGACGGATATTTGTTTTTATCATAAAAACGAAAAAACGTTAATATTAATTAATAACAATAATTAATAATTCTTAATATAATAATAATCGGCTGCTATTGTGAAGAATCCTTCTACCAAAATAATACGTAAAATAACAAATCCTACCAACAATTTAGTGCCTTTTTCGTTTTATAATTTACTGAAAAAAGGATATTTTAAAAGAGAGAAAGAATATGCTATTAAAAAATAACGAGATATTCTAGAATGTCTTCAATTATTTTTTTGGATAAAAGTAGCGAAAATTGCGAAACGGTGAAGAATTCAGCAGACGAAAAAGAAAAAAAAGAAAGAAAAGTCGAGACTTTCAATGAATGAATGAATGAAGTTTGCTTGGTCGAAATACGACGTAGAACTGGATTCTTTTCTTTTCTTTTTTAAAAGTAATTCTTAACGAATTTCTTTAAAAAATATATAGATTTAATCCTTTTCTCCGGCTTTGTTTTTAAATTTTCACATTTCTTCGAGAGGTTAATTCTTACTTTCTTTTGGAAAAAAAAAGCGTTTCGTTTGGTTTTGTTGGTAGAATTTAAATAATGGTTCAATAATGGTTCCTTCTTTTTCTTCCTGTTGCGGCTTCCATTTATGATAGAAGTGAATAATCGGTTTATCCAATAATAATAATAACAACAATATTCATGATTTTAGTATTTCGTTTCATCATTTGATTATTTCCTTTTGTGCGTTTTTTGTTTGTTTTATTATTATTATTATTATTATTATAAAAAATGGTGCCGACTTTTTTTCTTCTTTTTCTTGTGGTGCTGAGGTTGATTCGCTGGCTTCCTTACTCTGCCACTGCCGCTGCTGCTGCTTTCTTGTGCGTAAAACGCAGAGTAGGAGGAGGGAGGAGGAGGAAGAGTTAGTGCCAATGTGTGAACATCTTCATCCATGCATTAAACTCTTCTTCTGTCTCTCTCTCTCTCTCTCTCTCTCTCTCGCTCTCTCTCTCTCAACGTGGAAAAGAAGGTATAGTTAAAATGATTGTAGTTGATTAACTGATTCGTTGAGTGTTTTACGGCTTATCAACTTTTTAAAAAGTTATTGAAAATGTGAAGACCGTTATCACAACATTAACCTCTCTCTCTTTATCGATCTCGCTTTTGTCTTACCATTTCTTCCCTTTTCTCTGAACTCCCACTCCCACACGTAAATGCATACACACACATGCAATCTTTCTTTTAATTTGAGATAGATTGTTTCTACTAAAAACTACTACTAGGCAAAATTATTGTAGTAGTTTGATTGATTAATCGTTTCTTTCAGTTTGTTACCATTTTTAGGGTTATTTAACGTGTGGGCATCTTCACCCCCCCCCACGTGCATACAAACATACTATCCCATTACTCGCTCCTTCTCTCTCTCTCTCTCTCTCTCTCTCTCTCTCTCACTCTCTCTCTCTCTCTCTCTCTATATATATATATATACACACACACACACACACACACACACACACACACACACATACTCCATTCTTCAGAATAAAATTATTTAACAATCAGCTGATATGGAAACCTGTGATTATAAGACTTACAAGATATTACTGGCAGTAATACTGTGTAAGTATTATCCCACCTAACAATTGCTCGATATACAAGATAGAGCAAATAAATCAAATTTTAATCATTCAATAAATTTAAAAATTTATGACGTGAAATGTTTGAGTTTCAGATCAAAGATTTTGTGGTTGACTGGTGGATATATTATACATATCCCCCAGTCGTACAAGATAGCAGAAATGAATTGAATTGGGAAAGGAAAAATGAATTGCTTTGAGGAAGGAACGAACAACGCGTTTACTTGAATTAAACGAACTATAATTTATTTCGTGAAGAAACAAGTGAAAGGAAAGGGTACTACACGTGTTTAGTTTGGCGTGAGTCTCTCGCTGTTTACTGGTGAGAAGGAAAATCTATTGGCGTAGAGAGAGAAAGTCAATCCAGTTTGGTGTGCGTCTCTCGCTATTAGCTGGTGAGGAGGAAAGTCTATTCTAGTATAGAGAGAGAATGAGAAAAAGTCAATCCAGGCCATGGAGATAGAAAATGTATAAAGTGTACATACTGTCTGTTAGCTCGTGCCCCATACATAGTAGCAGAGGATGTGACGCGCGTGAGCACGCGCCTCCCGAAAGGGAGGCGGCTGGTTCGCCGAACCTCTCAGCTCGAGAACTGGTCCAAAAAGGAAGATGCTGCTTATTGCTCTTGCTTTTATAATTGTTTCCGGTGGTCTTTTGCAAATGTGTGTATTTCCTTTGAAAGGGGAAGTGACTTTGTCCATGTGTGCGTACATGTGCGCGTATGTGTGCATACATGTGTGTACGTTAGTGTGTGTGTGTGTACACGTGAATGTGAATGTATGTACGTGAACATGAATATATCGACGTGTGTGTACATGTGCACGTATGTTTGTGTGCGCGTATGTATATGACAAGAAAAGTGGCTTGAAATGTGAACGCTTGTTTTTGTGTGAGACTAGGAAAGGCTCCCACAATTTTTTATTATTCTATGTAAGACAAAAATACATTAGAAATATTTTAACTCCTTAATCTATAGGATTTCGATGCCTACCATCTCTTCAGAAGAGAAAATATTAGCAAATAGTGGATCTTTTTATTAATAAACATATAAATTGATATATTCAATATTTTTATATTCAGAGAACATAAGCTTAACATTTCACTCGACAATTATATTGAAATTGTTAAACAAAATTAAAAATATAAAAATTAAAAAATAAAATACGCTTTAGAAGACAGGCCATGTAGAAATATCTTTTAAATTTAATTTGAGCCCAAAACAATAAATGTTAAGAGGTCAAAGTTTAAAAAAGAAAATAATGTACAAAAAGGAAATAATGTATAACAATAAAATAATGTATAACAATAAAATAATGTATAAAAAGATAATAATGTATAAAAAAGAAATAATGTATGAAAATGAAATAATGTATAAAAATGAAATGATGTATAAAAATGAAATGATGTATAAAAATGAAATGATGTATGAAAATAAAATAATGTATAAAAATGAAACAATGTATAAAAATGAAATGATGTATAAAAATGACACGAACTATAAAAATGAAATGATGTATAAAAATGAAATGATGTATGAAAAGGAAATAATGTATAAAAATGAAATGATGTATAAAAATGAAATGATGTATATAATTAAAAAATGTATGAAAATGAAATGATGTATAAAAAAATAATGTATAAAAATGAAATAATGTATAAAAATAAAATAATGTATAAAAATAAAATAATGTATAAAAATGCAATGATGTATAAAAAATAATATATCAAAATAAAATCATGAAATAATGTATAAAAATGAAATAATGTATAAAAAATTAAATGATGTATAAAATGAAATGATGTATAAAAATGAAATGATGTATAAAAAAATAATGTATAAAAAATGAAATGATGTATGAAAACGGAATAATGTAAAAAAATCAAGTAATGTATAAAAATGAAATAATGTATAAAAATGAAATAATGTATCAAAATGAAATGATTTATAAAAATGAAATAATGTATGAAAATAAAATGATGTATAAAAATGAAATGATGTATAAAAAAATAATGTATAAAAATGAAATGATGTATAAAAAATAATGTATAAAAATAAAATGATGTATGAAAATGAAATGATGTATAAAAATAAAATAATGTATAAAAATGAAATAATGTATTAAAATGAAATGATGTATAAAAATAAAATGATGTATGAAAATAAAATGATGTATAAAAAATAGTGTATAAAAATGAAATGATGTATAAAAAATATGTATAAAAATGAAATGATGTATAAAAATGAAATGATGTATAAAAATAATGTATAAAAATGAAATGATGTATAAAAATAATGTATAAAAATGAAATGATGTATAAAAATAATGTATAAAAATGAAATGATGTATAAAGATAATGTATAAAAATGAAATGATGTATAAAAATAATGTATGAAAATGAAATGATGTATAAAAATGAAATGATGTATAAAAATAATGTATGAAAATAAAATGATGTATAAAAATAAAATGATGTATAAAAAATAGTGTATAAAAATGAAATGATGTATAAAAAATAATGTATAAAAATGAAATGATGTATAAAAATAATGTATGAAAATAAAATGATGTATAAAAATAAAATGATGTATAAAAAATAGTGTATAAAAATGAAATGATGTATAAAAAATAATGTATAAAAATGAAATGATGTATAAAAATAATGTATAAAAATGAAATGATGTATAAAAATAATGTATGAAAATAAAATGATGTATAAAAATAAAATGATGTATAAAAAATAGTGTACAAAAATTAAATGATGTATAAAAAATAATGTATAAAAATGAAATGATGTATAAAAATGAAATGATGTATAAAAATAATGTATAAAAATGAAATGATGTATAAAAATAATGTATGAAAATGAAATGATGTATAAAAATGCAATGATGTATAAAAATAATGTATGAAAATGAAATGATGTATAAAAATAATGTATGAAAATGAAATGATGTATAAAAATAATGTATAAAAATGAAATGATGTATAAAAATAATGTATAAAAATGAAATGATGCATAAAAATAATGTATGAAAATGAAATGATGTATAAAAATAATGTATAAAAATGAAATGATGTATAAAAATAATGTATGAAAATGAAATGATGTATAAAAATAATGTATAAAAATGAAATGATGTATAAAAATAATGTATGAAAATGAAATGATGTATAAAAATAATGTATAAAAATGAAATGATGTATAAAAATAATGTATGAAAATTAAATGATGCATAAAAATGAAATGATGTATGAAAATGAAATGCTGTATAAAAATGAAATAATGTATGGAAATGAAATGATGTATAAAAATGAAAGAATGTATAAAAAATAATGTATAAAAATGAAATGATGTATGAAAATGAAATGATGTATAAAAATAATGTATAAAAATGAAATGATGTATAAAAATAAAGTATAAAAATGAAATGATGTATAAAAATAATGTATAAAAATGAAATGATGTATAAAAATGAAATGATGTATAAAAAATAATGTATAAAAATGAAATGATGTATAAAAATGAAATAATGTATAAAAATGAAATAATGTATGAAAATGAAATGATGTATAAAAATGAAATGATGTATAAAAAGTAAAAATGCATAAAAAAGTGATGTATAAAAATGAAATGATGTATAAAAATGAAATGATGTATAAAAATGAAATAATGCATAAAATGAAATGATGTATAAAATAAAATAATGTATAAAAATGAAATGATGTATAAAATAAAATAATGTATAAAAATGAAATAATGCATAAAATGAAATAATGTATAAAAATGAAATGATGTATAAAAATGAAATGATGCATAAAATAAAAAAATGTATAAAAATAAAATAATGTATAAAAATGAAATGATGTATACAAATCAAATAATGAATAAAAATAAAAAATAATACATAAAAATGGAATGAAGTATAAAAATAAAATATTGTATAAAAATAATGTTTAAAAACGAAGTAATGTATAACAATCAAATAATGTATAAAAATGAAATGACGTATGAAAATTAAATGATGTATAAAAATGAATTAATGTATAAAAAATGAAATGATTATAAATTCGAAATAATGTATAAAAATAAAATAATGCATAAAAATGAAATGATGTATAAAAACGATATAATATATAACAATCAAATAATGTATAAAAATGATATTATGTATAAAAATAAAATAATGTATTAAAATAAACAAATTTATAAAAATGGAATGATATATAAAAAATGAAATGATGTATAAAACGAAATAATGTATAATAATAAAATAATGTTTAAAAATGAAATAATGTATAAAAATGAAATAATGTATAAAAACGAAATAATGTATAAAAATGAAATAATGTATAAAAATGAAATAATCTATAAAAATAAAATAATGTATAAAAATGATATGATGTATAAAAATAAAATAATGTATAAAAATGATATGATGTATAAAAATAAAATAATGTATAAAAATCAAAATATTTTTAAAAACGAAATGATGTATGAAAAATGACATGTATAAATACGAAATAATGTATAACAATCAAATAATGTATAAAAATGAAATAATGTATAAAAATAAAATTATGTATTAAAATGAAATGATGTATAAAATGAAATAATGTATAAAAATGAAATGATGTATAAAAATGAAATGATGTATAAAAAGTAAAAATGCATAAAAAAGTGATGTATAAAAATGAAATGATGTATAAAAATGAAATGATGTATAAAAATGGAATAATGTATAAAAATAAAATGATGTATAAAAATGAAATAATGCATAAAATGAAATGATGTATAAAAATAAAATAATGTATAAAAATGACATAATGTATAAAAACGAAATAATGTATAAACGTGAAATAATGTATAAAAATCAAATAATGTATAAAAATCAAATAATGTATCAAAATGAAATGATTTATAAAAATTAAATAATGTATAAAACATAATGTATAAAAATGAAAAGATATATGAAAATGAAATGGTTCTTAAAAATAAAATAATACATAAAAACTGAAACGATGTATAAAAATGAAATAGAGTATGTAAATGAAATGATGTATAAAAATGAAATGATGCATAAAAATGAAATAATGTATAAAAATAAAATGATGTATAAAAATGAAATAATGCATTAAATGAAATTCTGTATAAAAATAAAATAATGTATAAAAAATGAAATCATGTATAAAATAAAATAATGTATTAAAATGAAATAATGCATATAATAAAATGATGTATAAAAATAAAATGATGTATAAAAAATGAAATGATGTATAAAAATAAAATAATGTACAAAAATAAAATAATGCATGAACATGAAATAATTTATAAAAATGAAATGATGTATAAAAATGAAATAATGTATAAAAATTAAAAATAATGCATAAAAATGAAATGATGTATAAAAATGAAATGATGTATAAAAATGAAATGATGTATAAAAATGAAATGATGTATAAAAATGAAATGATGTATAAAAATGAAATAATGTATAAAAATGAAATGATGTATAAAAATGAAATAATGTATAAAAACGAAATAATGTATAAAAATGAAATAATGTATAAAAATGAAATGATGTATAAAAATGAAATGATGTATAAAAATGAAATAATGTATAAAAATGAAATGATGTATAAAAATGAAATAATGTATAAAAATGAAATGATGTATAAAAATGAAATAATGTATAAAAATGGAATGATGTATAAAAATGAAATAATGTATAAAAATGAAATGATGTATAAAAATGAAATAATGTATAAAAATGAAATAATGTATAAAAATGAAATAATGTATAAAAATGAAATAATGTATAAAAATGAAATGATGTATAAAAATAAAATAATGTATAAAAATGAAATGATGTATAAAAATGAAATAATGTATAAAAATGAAATGATGTATAAAAATGAAATAATGTATAAAAATGAAATGATGTATAAAAATGAAATAATGTATAAAAATGAAATAATGTATAAAAATGAAATAATGTATAAAAATGAAATGATGTATAAAAATGAAATAATGTATAAAAATGAAATGATGTATAAAAATGAAATAATGTATAAAAATGAAATGATGTATAAAAATGAAATAATGTATAAAAATGAAATAATGTATAAAAATGAAATAATGTATAAAAATGAAATGATGTATAAAAATGAAATAATGTATAAAAATGAAATGATGTATAAAAATGAAATAATGTATAAAAATGAAATGATGTATAAAAATGAAATGATGTATAAAAATGAAATAATGTACAAAAATGAAATGATGTATAAAAATGAAATGATGTATAAAAATGAAATAATGTATAAAAATGAAATGATGTATAAAAATGAAATAATGTACAAAAATGAAATAATGTATAAAAATGAAATGATGTATAAAAATGAAATAATGTATAAAAATGAAATAATGTATAAAAATGAAATAATGTATAAAAATGAAATGATGTATAAAAATGAAATGATGTATAAAAATGAAATAATGTACAAAAATGAAATGATGTATAAAAATGAAATGATGTATAAAAATGAAATGATGTATAAAAATGAAATAATGTATAAAAATGAAATGATGTATAAAAATGAAATAATGTATAAAAACGAAATGATGTATAAAAATGAAATGATGTATAAAAATGAAATGATGTATAAAAATGAAATAATGTATAAAAATGAAATGATGTATAAAAATGAAATAATGTACAAAAATGAAATGATGTATAAAAATGAAATGATGTATAAAAATGAAATAATGTATAAAAATGAAATGATGTATAAAAATGAAATAATGTACAAAAATGAAATGATGTATAAAAATGAAATGATGTATAAAAATGAAATAATGTATAAAAATGAAATGATGTATAAAAATGAAATAATGTATAAAAACGAAATGATGTATAAAAATGAAATAATGTATAAAAATGAAATGATGTATAAAAATGAAATGATGTATAAAAATGAAATAATGTATAAAAATGAAATGATGTATAAAAATGAAATGATGTATAAAAATGAAATGATGTATAAAAATGAAATGATGTATAAAAATGAAATAATGTATAAAAATGAAATGATGTATAAAAATGAAATGATGTATAAAAATGAAATAATGTATAAAAATGAAATGATGTATAAAAATGAAATGATGTATAAAAATGAAATAATGTATAAAAATGAAATTATGTATAAAAACGAAATGATGTATAAAAATGAAATAATGTATAAAAATGAAATTATGTATAAAAATGAAATGATGTATAAAAATGAAATGATGTATAAAAATGAAATAATGTATAAAAATGAAATGATGTATAAAAATGAAATTATGTATAAAAATGAAATTATGTATAAAAATGAAATAATGTATAAAAATGAAATGATGTATAAAAATGAAATAATGTATAAAAATGAAATGATGTATAAAAATGAAATAATGTATAAAAATGAAATGATGTATAAAAATGAAATAATGTATAAAAATGAAATAATGTATAAAAATGAAATGATGTATAAAAATGAAATAATGTATAAAAATGAAATAATGTATAAAAATGAAATGATGTAAAAAAATGAAATGATGCATGAAAATAAAATGGTGCACAAAAATAAAAACTAATGCATAAAAATGAAATGGTGTATAAAAATTAAATGATATAAAAAAATAAAAAATAATGTATAAAATGGTGTATAGAAATAAAATAATGTATAAAAATGAAAATGTGCATAAAATAAAATAATCTGATGATGATAAAATAAAATAATGTATGAAAATTAAATAATGTATACATATAAAAATAACGTATAAAAATGAAATGATGTATAAAAATAAAATTATTTATAACAATCAAATGCTGTTAAAAAATGATGTATGAAAAGAAAATGATGTATGAAAAGGAAATAAGGTATTTAATTGTAATAATGTATAAATAAGAAACAATATATGAAAATAAAATGATGTTAAAAATAAAATGATGTTAAAAATGAAATGATGTTAAAAATAAAATGATATTTTTTTTTTTACATGTGGGGTCACTATTTATCAAGGCCCGAAGGCCACTCAGGGATAAGGGTTATTGCGTGTCCAGTAATCAATGAGATAGTATTCTAGTAATCATTAGTATTGGGAGTTTTGATAGAGTGTCTTACTTAAGGGGGCGGTTAGTCAGGAGTTTGTTTATGGACGTACTTGGCTTTTATAAAGATAGAGAATTGCATCAGTAGTGAGATATCTTCTGTGAGCGGTAGAAGGATCCCACCATTTTCCCAGCGTCCCTGGCAACAGATTTGATGTACGTGTTCCATTTTAGATCAGGAGTAGAGGTCAACCCCAGAAGCTTGTCAAAACATGGAGCCTCTCCAAGACGAGAGCCATCCATTTCAATTGATGCCAGATGGGGATCAGAGCGTTGATGATGTAAGGATAGAAGCTTGGTTTTTGGATGCATTAAAAGTGACCAGCCACCTCTTCCCCCATTGTATCACGTGCTCAAAATCAGAGGAGAGAGAATTAGAGAGAACTTTGTCATTTACGGCCTTTGATGTGTTGCCATAGATGGTTGTGTCATCAGCATAGATGTCAATGAATGATTTAAGTATGTGTTTTAGGAGATCATTGATGTAGCTCAGTTACTTTGGATTTAACAGACTGAGCATATAGCTCTCTTGCATGTTTTATTACTCTTTTACAGTGATTGCTGGCAGTCCTGAAAGCAGCTTTAGTCTCAGTACATCTATTACCTTGGTAGCTATGGAGAAAGTGATTTCTGTGCGCGATGGCAGCAGCACATTCAGGGGAGAACCATGGCTGGTTGTTGGGTTTTTGTTGGAATTTTTTCGATGGTATGAATCGGTCTATGCCTACAATTAACCGTTCGGTCAGGTCTGATACTATAGAGGACACATCCTTTTTAAACATGGAATGCAGAGGTAGGTCAGATATGAATGTACGGAAGCTATCCCAGTCAGCCATAGCGTATCGATATACAGTACAGTGAAGAGGTACGTCTGAAGACTTATTACATTTCATTTTTATCTTAACTGCTACAACAGAGTGGTCAGAGGATCCCAGAGGAGATAGAACGGAACATGAACACAGCTCAGGGGAAGTTGTGAGGAAAAGGTCTAGAAGGCTTTCATATTGACCGGGTGTATCGGGCACACAGGTGGGTCTGTGAACAATCTGAGTGAGGTCATAGGCAATGGCAAAATCATGACAAAACCTCCCCTCATCATCGGTTTTATTTGAGTGGGTCAGCCATTCCACATTATGGACATTGAAGTCACCGCAAATGTGAATGTTAACTGAAGGATGAGCAGACAGGATGTAGTCAATTTTCTCAGATATGATCTTAAAGATAGTAACTCCACTGTTGTGGGGGCGATAGAGGGCAAATATAAATACAATAGTGTAAGCTAGTGCAACCCGAAAGCACATATAAGGTAAATTAGGGTCTTCTCTAGAGATATCCCTACCACATTGAAAACCATCTTTGATGTAGGCACATATTTCATGCCCATGGCGATCTTGGGGATCAGATTTAGATGTTAAGTTGGAGTAACCTTTAATTATGAATTCGTCTAGAGAAGTGGTTGGCCCTATGCCAGTTTCACTTAGAAAGAATATGTCCGGTTTCGTCTCCTGTAATTTTGTTTGAACCTCTGGAAGGTTGGAACGTAGACCCCTGATGTTGGAGAAGGAGACCTGGTAGTAGGGGTCTACGTTGGTGGATGGAGTTCTAGGTTTATTTGTGTTTCTTTTTTGGAGATTTGTCATGATTGAGGTTTTTGGGCTTGTGGAGCAGATCGTTAGACTTGGTTGGAGCAGGACAGAGAGGGAAAATAAGAGAGAAAAAGACAAGAAATTTTTTTTTTTGTAGCACATGATAAGGTAAAGCCGTAACAATTACCCACTAGTATGGCATCGAGAGGCCCTACCAGAAACTACTGTATGGTCCAGAATCCATTCAACAAATGACAATACAGCAGCCCCGGTATTTTGCACCTGCTGATAGAACAGCCTCCTTAGTGGTTAATCCAAGGTTCGGGTCCCTAACTATCAGGCGGATAATATCAGCCCAGATGAAACGTTTACCTCCAGCACACTTACTAGTGACATGACCACAAGGATAGACATAGAAACAGAAATTTTCCGACATCTCAGGCTACTCTTTACAAAGTACTACCGACCTGGAAAACAGCTTTTTCTTCACCCTTTGTTAGAAAAATCGCTCATTGGAAATGGGGACTGAAGGACAAAAATGAGAAGCGAGAGATACTGGAGCTGCTGATAACACATCCACATGCATTATCTACTCTCCATTGAAAAAAAAATAAAAATAAATAAACTAAAATAAAAAATAAAATAAAATAAAAAAAAGGTGAGAAGGACTTATTAATATCTACTTAGTATAAGTCCTTTACCCATTCCCGGCTTAGATACTTGAAGATAATCTCCCCTCCCATGTTAATGCATGGATACTTTGTCTTTATCTAGGTCGAGCTGGGATGTTAAACCGTTCCAGCTCCACCCCATAATAAATATGCTATAATGGAACTTTTATCAAATTGAAAAGGTCTGGTTATTTTTAACTCGTTTAAAACGCTGGTTAGGAAGTAATACCTTTAGGGTTTTGTATTAACTTTAGCTAGAAGTAATGTATACTTAAAAAATAAAATAAATAAAAATACAAGAAAGCCGCATGTTTTTGAGTTCAGATAATATGCAAATATAATTTGGGAAATGTTCAGTTCCATGATATATAAAAATGTAAATTTGTATGAAAGGGAAATATCGCTTGTGAGAATTAAAGATACTGACAATATTATTTCTAACCTTATCCATGGCACCATCTTAGACCAATCAATCAAATATCCACATATATATACAAGTTATAATCGGGACCAAACTTGGACAAACATACCGAAATTATCGTCTATCCATTTTATATTCTTACTTAACTTGAGAGCCTACATCCTAAGCCAGAGTTGCCAACAAGGCACAAACAAAAGAATTGACTATCAACATCGAACCTCTACAGTGTGTATTGGCCAATATATGATTGGCTGTCAAAATCAAGACCTTAGAAATATCAAAAAACAAAAGCCAGTAGAACAACTTGGTCATTTCGGACAAAACTGTCTTAAGAATGAGATAGAAACACCAAAGAAGCCTGCCAGAGAAATAGTCCAAAATGCTGCCAAGAATACACCAAATATGTGTACTGTGTGTCAGTGTGCTAAATATTTTCTGAATTAATTTTTCCAGGAATATACAGATAATGAATCCTCTATAGAATGGCTCAAATTGAATCGCTACACTATGATCATATTGATAATGGCGTCCCAAGATTAAGACTTGATGACTAATACTTTTAAGCAAACAAGTGCAGGTTCTGACACACAGAAGTAGAAAGTGTGAGCCACCTGACATCCAGTTATAAAGATACAATGGAAGAGAATAGAGTGTGTAAATATCTCAACTGGCTCATCTGTAAAAAATTGAATATCAAGTGTAGCAGAAAGTTCTGGGGATCATATATCAGAAAGAACTGTTGGAAATAAGTTATACACCATTCACTATAACTACAGAATCCCTGCAGCAACATACCGAGAAAACGCAGCAGTTGAACCTGACATAGTGATAGAGGAGAAAGTAGCAGCCCTATTTAAAGTCAGTATCTTTAATAATGCTGACTTAAATCTATGAGATTCCTGTAAAACAGCCCCTATTTTTTTCTGTTTGTTTCCGACTTTCACCTGTTCTTATCATCTTTTGTATTCTTTTGGCAAGTGCTAATATCTTGCCCTTTAATTCCTTCATGTTTTTTTATTCCCTTTATTTGTTTTATATTTTAAACTGAGCCTGCGGATGATATTATTCAGCCGGCTCTGCACTGTAGGGATTGCAAGAAATTGTTTCATCTGAGACAATTTTGTCTACAGGAGGTTAAGTTACTTTTGAAGCATCAGTTGTTCTTGAGGCTCTGAACTTCAACTATTTTGGGAATTGAGGGAGTGTTTTCTTGACAATGTATAGTCATGTAGCATACGTAACCTGGTTGATGTCTGTTAGAAATATGTTGGATGACACAAGTCTTTGGAGAGCGATGTTTGCTCTTTTTATTGCTGGACTTCCTCAATGGTGCTATCAACTGTTCATCATTTGAGTCTGACAATTCCAGAGGTTCTGGTGAAGGTGTTCACGATGGTCTTGATGATGTTGGTGACGAAGAACTCGGGTTCATTGCAGGGCGACCATGTGATTGGAGATAGACAGCTGATGGTGATGAGATTTGCCGGGAAGCCACTTGATAAATGAGATTCTGATGGTGAAAGATATTTATGAACCCCGATTGAATGATGATGTGGTTCTAGCTACATTTGTGATGTAGTGTGTTGACTGATGAAGGGAATTGTTATAGAACTTTCAGAGGATTATTTTTAGGGGGTTTAGTAAAGACTACTATTATAGATTTAAATTACCCTTGCCTCCCCCCCTGCTCCTCTAGAATCATCTCTTTGAAAAACCTGGTAATAAAATGCCATAGGTTATTCCCCTTAACTGGAAGAAACATTCCACCATGATAACGCTGTACAAGAACCACAGTATGTGTATTCTTTGTTTGTTAATAAACCTATATTTACGGTATACTGGTCTCTTTTCCCTTTTCAAATATGTTTTCACTTATGATTTCTGATATAGGTCAGCCACATGTACGCTGATTTATGAGAAACATTACTCCTGTTTGGGTAGAAGTAAAAGAATATTTCTCTCTGGATTTCTGTCTTTTGTATTGTAACTCGAGCATACAGAGTCCACTTTTCTTAGTTCTTTCATGTGGGCTCTTGTCTGCATCTGATTTCTTCTTTTTTGAATAGACAAGTAATCCCTTACTGCTTCCCTTAGGGATACACTTATAATGCAGGTATTCTTCTCTGCTGTTATATATATATATATGTGCACCTGGGAAACAAGCAACCAGTGTGTTGTTTTTCTTTTTAGGGAGGATGGGTTCTTTTATCTTCTTGGTTAGAATTTCATTTGAGGTTTTGGTCCACTTGGCAAACTCAATGGTAGTAATACATTAACACCTTTTGTGTAACAGACCATGGCTGATATTTTAGGCCTCTTATATTTCTCTTTTTGGTTGCTGCTTCTAGTGGAGATAGAGAGACGAAACCTAATGGCTGTTCATCGTTGGCCTCTGTCATAGTTGAAGAACCACTTTGAGAGGCAGTGAGGATTACATCGTTGTTTACCTCTTCTCGCCAGGTGTGTAAACACATCAAAGGGCTCTTTTTATCCTGAATGCCAGCCTTCCAGTATTTAGTTTGGTTTTTGTTGGGTTTTTTTTATCAGTTCCTCTTTGTAAACAAGTTCTTATTAGTTACTTAAAGCTGCCCTCTATAAATAGTGGGGGTTCTTCATCTTGAGGAGGGGAGTTAAATGATCTGAAGAGATGGTGCACCATTTTTGTCTTTAATAATTGATTAGGATATGTTCCATATGGGAAGTATCATATCAGAGTGGATAGAAAAAGCGAAAACACCTGGGAATGGTGTCTAGTAGGTATTCAAGTTCCTCTCTCTTATGTCACTAATTGTGAATTTCTAATTAACAAACCGAAAACTAGAAAGCCTCGTTCCCATTGAAATCAATTACATTTTATTTGATCATTCATTTCGAGTTCCATTATTTAACCATTCTAGGAAACCAATAAAAAATGTTTGAATTCAAATCTAATGAAAAAATATTTTTTTTAAATGGTTGAAGCACTAATTTTCTCATTGAAAAACAAAGTTAATGAGAGTTTTTTTAATGTATAATGCTACAGAATCACATCATTTGAAGTTGTGCTGAAGAAAAGTTTGAATGATTATTTAATCGATGTTTAAAAAAATACGAGCTATAAGTGACAAAAGTTTTCATGTAACTATATAAGACGTGGCCTTATAAGTGTTAAGATGAATTTCTATATTTCATTAGTACGTAATGGAAACTGACACATGACAGGAAATAAAACCTTTTTATAACAACAAAAGAATTCATTCAATAAAGTTACCTACACTGTTTGGTAATAGTTAAAGAAAGTTGGATAGTGTTCAAGTGAAGAAACGAAAAAAAAAAAAAAAAAATTAAGCTATACAATAGTCTGTCAGTGGTTATCTTTAGCCAAAGACAGTTGATGTTTGAGTGTCCAGTGGATAGGAACAAGAGAGAGGAACGGGCATTTTTTCTCGTTTTCAGGATTATTGCTATTGACTGACTATGATTCCCAAATGCAGCTGAAATAGTTCTTCAGATAGAATTATTCTGCCTTACAAGCAGAGCAGTAACAAAAAAACCAAACATCGCTCTCCAAAGACGTGTATCATTCAACATATCTCTAACAGACATCAACCAGGTTACGCATGCTACAGGACTATACAGTGTTAAGTGTAATCAAATCGGCTAACAGGGACATTTATATGTGAGAAAAAATAACATGACTGTTGTTGATCTATTAAAATTAGGTAGAGACAATAGTGTAAAATATTGAATTATTTTTGCTTAAATTTGAGTTATCTCGTTTATTTTTTATATACGGTTGTGTCCCTTTCTTCCAGTGCTTCAATTTGAATAAAGATGGCCGTGCATTATCTAATGCAACATTCTGTTTGTAGCACAATTCTTCCTCTTCATTTAATGCATCTTTTCCACATCAGATGAGTTTTAAAGTGTTGTGACACAAAATGATTCTTTTCATGAAACTCTAGCGTTTATGTTGGTTTCGATGTGAAAATATATGGCAATTAAGCTACATGAAATCTTCCGTGGTCCTTGCCAGGCTAAAATGCATAGAATTCTGTCGTTTTTACAGATTCACATGGTGTTCATTCAAGAAATTTATCAGAAAAAAGATAGTTTTGTTGTAATTCATTACTGTAATTGTTTTAATAGCTTTTAGTTTCCTTTATCATATAATTTTATCCCTATATATATAATAAAAACGTTGCAGTTTTTCCCCTCTGGACAAAAATACCGTAGGTTTACAAGAACAGATAGGACATTCAAATTCATTATTTCTACACTATTAGCCAATATGTTATGTAACTATAGAACGACATTTCAGACACATTAATTCGTAATATTAAAACCCTACATTTACTCCTAGGAGCGACATCATCATCATCATCATCATCATCATCTACAAAGGAAATAGTTCCCAATTTTCCCTCTAACCACCAAGTCCTTCCACCGTTCCCCTCCTACATCAAGTATTTTTACTCACAGGATACTTACATTGAGATCCCACCCTTTGTAACTGATCCTTAAACTCATAGACATAACATTCAACTTCCATTCCTCTAAACACAAAATAATAACGACTCCTCAAACATGTCCCTTTCTTTCTGATTTGCTGATACTTGAAATTCTCCTATTCCAGAATGAAACTAATCCCGTTATTTAACGGACACTTTGCCACACTTAAACTTATTGTCCTCACTTACATAAATACAATTACATTTTAGCCGACTAAAAACGACCCAAAAATTATAATCCACATTTCCTTTATTTTACAAGGTTTTTTTGCAGGGGAGGGTAGTCATTATTTATAAATCTACGCTAACATATTCCATTATTTTTGTCTTGTGCTAAATACAGATAACATTCCTGTTTTTTCTCCATTTCCCTAAGTTTTTTCTTATTATCGAATTCAAACAGTTTTTTTTTTTCACCATTTTTATTTGTTTCTCCTTTTTATTATAGAAGTGAAATGAAAACCTTCATTATTTTGTTTGGGTGTTTTCCTTTTGTTTGTTGTTTGGAGTTATTTATATTTGTTTACTTTTCCTTTTATTTATTTATTTTGTGTTTCATTGATAAGTGAAATATTTGACACCAACTATAGGGGAAAGTGGGGGTCATTTTCTTCCCCTTTTTATTTGTTTTTCTTTTATATAATCATATTTTTATTTGTTTTTCTTTTATATAATCATATTTTTTTTGTTTTTCTTTTATATAATCATATTTTTTTTTGTTTTTCTTTTATATAATCATATTTTTTGTTTTTCTTTTATATAATCATATTATTTTTTCGTTTTTCTTTTATATAATCAAGATGCAATGAAAAACCGTCATTTTTTTGTGTTTTCCTTTGGATTGTTATTCGGGTTTATTTACATTTGTTTACTTTGTGTTCTATTTTTTCGAATGTGTGTGTTATGATGATAAGTAATTGCAGTAAGTAATAAAAAAATTAATTACATATAAATACACGGAGGAAGTTTCGTATTATTTCCTTAGGATATGATTCCATGTTTCCGTTCTTAAACAAATTTCTGTTTCTTAATAAAACTTTGAGACAAACTATTTTTTAGTCACGGAGGCCGGTAAGTAAGTCGACAGCTTCAACGGCTAAATGGATGGGTTTTTTTTTGTTTGTTTTTTAAATTTATTTTTATTATTTTTTTTTACCTCTTTCCACCCGGGATACCTACTGTGTTTAATTTTTTTATTATTTTTTCCCTCGCTGCTATTTTATATTTTTTATCTCTCTCCACACGTTCTTATATTCCGATAGCCATTCTTACTATGATAAGTTGGTGGGGGGGGGGGTCTATTCCGAAAGCCGTTCGTAACATGTGGTTGGAGGTTTGGCAGCAACAGCAAAACAACAACAACAACAACAACAACAACAACAACAATAATGGTACTTTAATTCTTTTTTGAGAGGCGGGGGCACGCTTCCACCGAGCAATGCCAGTTAGTGGGTACTGCTAGTTAATTAATATTTTAGGTTCAATCGTTTTTATCGCAGGGGTTGGCACCCGATTAATGATTTTTAATAATTTTACACTTTCCTTCCAACGTTTTATTAACTAATTAATTTAATTTAAGTATTTTTATAACAAGTATTTATTAATTTTTTTAATTGCTTAATGTAAAGGGGAATAAAAAGCACAAATAAAAAATGGGGTGCATCTGGTGCAGTTGAAACGGTGTTGTGTGATTTACTTTGGGTCAACTCTTCTCAATTCTTCTAAGAAATTGCTTGTTTAGAAAAAGTGATTAGCATAGGTGGCGCTATTAACAACAAAAAAAAAAAGTGTCATCTACCGATTGAACAGTAATTATTGATCCATGGTCAAAAGCTCAAACAGATAAGATTCTGAATTTTAGTGTAAATTTAATTTTTATTTTCACCGTTGAGGTCCACAATTTATATTTTATTTTTGTTTAAGGTGGACATTTAAATCCTTAAAGAACTGGAATAAATGCTAGTTATTTTATTAGTCACCTTGTGTATCTTGGTTAGTTAGCATATCTGTTGTATTATGCCCTGTTCTTTACTGGTCCAAAAATGCAAAAGATATCACAGAAAAAATGAAGAATGGAAACATGTAATTCTTATTTACGACTAGCATGAATGCCCGACGTTGCCCGGGTGTTTGGAGGTGTGTGTTGAGCCAAAAAGAAAAGAAAAAGTGTTAGTAGGAAGGTAGGTTCGAACCCGTACCGCAAAGGAGGAAAAAACAGGAAAAAAAAAACGACCACCACCAAACCGGAAGTGACGTAGGTTTAAATTAAGGCTAGACAATCGAAAAGAGTGGATGACCTTCGAAAATATCGGCGAGAAAGCGACTCCTCCCTGTAGAAAAGTGCCCAGTTAAAGAAATTAATATTTTTAGCCAATTTTGTTGGTATTTGTCGTCTGAAGGGTCGATACTGATCTTGTGAAAATCTGTCGCCTCTGTTGAAAGGTTTAGGCAGATATGCAAACATACATACATACATACATTTATATATTGGTAGCTCATATTTTGACCCAAACCGATTAAAAAGCTAACCTTTTCTCTGAATACTCTTTATATAAAATGCCAGATGTTTAGACCAGAAATTGTCTGAGTAATTTGGTAGAGACTGAAGAGGTCAGATTTTTTTAAACTTTGACCCCTATTATGACCACTTAACATTTATTTTTTTTGGCTCAAATCAAGTTATTAAGTCTATCTAAAATTTCAAGTGTTTATACCCAAAATTGTCGGAGGAGTTTGGTAGAGTTCTCAAAGGTTAAATCGTTGAACTTTGACCCCTTAACAGTCAAATTTCTGGTCGAAAATGGACTACAAAGATTTTCCCAAATCTTCATACCTTGTATATCGAATTTCGGGTCTGTAGACTGAAAATTGACAGAGTTATTGCATAGGGAAATGTACACACACAGACACACAGACAGACACTTTCACTTTTGTATATATATATATATATATATATATATATATATATATATATATATATATATATATATATATATATATATATAATGTATGTGTGTGTGTGTGTGTGTGTGTGTGTGTGTGTGTGTTGTCTAATTTATTATCAGCTCAAAAACAGTTTATTTGTTTGATCGTTTACTAGCATTACACAAACTACTGAACAGATTTTCGCAAAAGTTGATCATAAGCAACACAGAATAGAAATCATCAAATGTTGACGGGTGTCGATGCAATAAATTATAAATAATTTGCTGCATTTATTGCAAAATGGTATGAATTTACATAATGGTGCTGCAGATTAGTCCAGCAAAAGAAAGAATAAGAAAGAATTTTAAAAAAAGGAAATGTTCAAGTACATCAATTTTTCAAATTTTATTTACTGAATGTCACAATAGTTATACGAAGAACACTTGTGTAGATGTTGTCATTCAGTAGTTGTGCCCTAGTAATGGTGACTTTGATGTTTTGTTGTTGATTCTGCATAGAGGACAAATATAGCACTTTGATCATGGGCCATAAAAAAGTCACAATCAGTTGCTGATTAATTTTTTTCAATGTTAAACCAAAGACATTTTATTATCTTTTTTCAAGTGCTTCTAGTCTATTAAAAAGTGGAAGAGTTAAAATGAAGAAAGGTTTCAATTACAAACATGAATTCCAAGTCTTCAGCTAAATTGCTTTAGGTTTTAATGCAACAATAGATGATGAAGTAAAAAAAAAATAATTAAATAATCTATAAATTACTAGTGGGATCCGTTTGACCACGTTACCTGGGAAAAGTGAAGAAATCATGAATTGCAATCCTAGAAGTAAATTAACTGGAAAGGGCTGAAAAAAAAAAATTTTTCGCCAAAAAATACTAAGTATTTATCCACGTTATATATAAAATATTTGTAAATAGAACTGTATGTAATAATTAAATGGAAACATTCATTGAATAAAAAACAAAAAAATAGTTAATTAATGAGACTTCGATGTGCAAAGTGATATGCAAATTAGTTAACTGCAGACGTTATTCGCATATATGACTGACTTTATTAGAAAGATGCTTATTTTCTTATGTAAATAAGTTGGTTTTTATTAGTAAATACAATAATAATTAATTATAAAATGACATCCACATATCTGTTACAGATGTTACTACACTCGTCATGAAGCTTGATACTAACAAAGCAACTAGTCCTGACAATATTCCAGTCATTGTATTAAAAAAGCTGCAACCGGAACTAGCATTCTTGCAAATTATTCAATCAATACCTAAAGGAGAAATGCTTTCCAACACCTTGGAAAACTTCATTAGTTTGACAAGTATTTAAAAATACTAGAGATTGGTTTTCTGCATCTCAGTACAGACCAATTAGTCTTTTGTGTGCCATAAGTAAGTTGCTTGAACCAATATTAAATAGAGAAATTGCCAACCACCTCAGCAAAAAACAACCTACTCAGTGACAAGCAATCTGGTTTCCATCCTACAAAATCTACAATTGATGTACTGACCTTTTTTGGATAATACACCCTTTTGGAAAATACGTCCTTTTTAATAATACACTTTAAAAAAAATATTCTTTAGTAAATTATTTTAGTTTAAGAAAATAGTGTCCTTTTTATGCTAAGTATAATATGTCAGTTTCTTTTTTATTAACCGCTCAAGTATTAATCGACATTGTAATACTTATATTTCTATTATGGTGTTCTGGATCAAAGGAAGAGGACTTATTACTATGGGGAAGGATCAATCCTATTCTTATGCTAATATTAGAATCAAAGTAGAGATGGCTAACTGGATAAAATATTAAAATCGTTTAAGTTAAATGAAAAATCCTATGAGTTATGAAAACATGCATCAGTAATCGGACTAAATAGCATACAAAGCATAATTTTGTATGTAGCTTTTATTCATGGAACTATACCGGTCATTAGAATAGAGGAAAACTGACTTTAATTCAAATATAAGATTGATACAATTCATAAAAGGACTATTTTTCTGTTAGGAAATAATTGTTTATAATCCTTTGTTTTTTGTACGTAGACTTAATTTTTTGCTTTAGCTCTTCATATAATTGTAATTGAATTGCATTGTGGCGATGTTTGCTCATTCAACTTTAACATCACAGTAGCCGTCCTTGAACTTTAGTTATTTTTATTCTTAATTTCCAGCTGTTAGATTATTACGTCGTATGGAAGATAGGGTTGTGGTGTGGATGTTTTAGTTCGGCAAAGAAGAAAAATGAGTGTACTTGGCAGCCTATAACGTTTTGCTTGTTAAACTTTTTTGGCAAATCATCTATTTTTGAAGAAAGTAAAAAACATATTATAGCATGATCAAGCAGTAAACATATAACGATACTTTGTTATAATGGAGACGTGGTGCCTGTAAATTGTCACATTTCTCAAAGATGTTATATTTATAACAAAAAGATTTCACTGAAACATTGAGAATTGGTGTCGTATAGTAATACTAGTTACCATATTCATAAATGTCTGTTTCTGAAATTGTCCTCTTCTGTAAATCAGCTACACTGAGAAACAAATTGTTACTTTAAATTACAATATGATTTCTTAAAATACTTTAAAATTACTATATAATAATAATATAATATATAATAATATGTGTTATAATTAGTACACATTTTATTAGGGTAAAACAATTATACATTACTTCTTATGCCTAAATAAATAATATTATCGAAAATTAAATGTTTTTATTAAATAAAATTTAAGATAGTAAAAAAACACAAGTTATTTTACTTAAACTACATACCGAGATATAAATTATTTCAACAACAAAAGTGATACGTTTGTTTAGTCTATGTTTTTTTTACTCATAATTTGTTGCACTTTTGAGATGAACCAAATAAATCTACGACATTTTCATATGAAAGATCAAGTATTTGCCACAGAAAAAAAAGAAAGAAAAATACTTTATTGTTTAGTTTGTTTCTTCTAAAGCTGTAGCCAAGTTTGGTTTGTTAGTGTATAAATGCAATCTGAATGAGATTTCATTTAAAACAAATGTTATTGCTTTTTCACTTCAAACAAGGTATAATGCTACTTGGATGTAAAGGGCTACTATTTGGGACAAAATTTGCAAGTAGGGAGTTGAGCAGCAAGATCACATTACACTTGAACTTCTGCTTGACAATACAGTCAGGGAATCAGGGACCCGGGAGAGAATTCCAAATTCTAGCTGTTCGAGGGGAGAAACTATTTAAGTAGAAGGCTGTCCGGCATCTAGGGATCTCTACAGTGTAGGAGTAGAATTTTTCTGTTTATCGGATTAGTTGAGAGTTTTATGTCGAGGAGGTGCAAGTACTAGGAGTTCGTCGGAGCACCTTCCATTTAAATACTTTCCATCTTTTGGAAAATTTTCTGAGGTTTATAAGAAATTACCAAAAATTGTTAATTTATTTATTTTTTATTTAGATGCGTAAAACACTTTTGGACAAATGATTATGAAATTCGTTCATACTGTCATTTTGTTTAAAAATAATAACATCTTTGAACAAAGTATCCGAGAATGCCAAAAAAACCCAGATATTTTGTAAGAAAGATTTTTTCTATAAATACCACATATTAAAAGGTCAATCTAACCATTAAAAAAAACAATGAGACACTGAAATAAATATCATTAAATAGGTGTAAATCTCACAAGAACGGGTAATCATTATTCGAGAACTTTAATATGTATTTACAAAATAAATTTATTTCGTCTGTAGTTGAACAAATTAGGAACACAAATATCACTTCCGGTCAATGCAGTTAGTTGTTGTTTGGTTATCAATCAGAGTTAAACGAAATCATCGCTGAAATTCCATGTCCCTTTTGACCACCTACCATCATTCTATCTATTAAACTAATAGTTGGACTGCATAGAAACGCATGGATCTAATGTAGGATATGTATCTTAGTAACCCAACTTCATAAAAATCTTTAGTTTGGTTTTGGGTTGAACTTCACACTATCTATCCTCTTATTAGGTTGGCCAGTGGGAAGAGCTTCTTCCACTGTCCATATGACGTTAGTTCTGCATCTCACAAATTGGCTATTTCAAATTCCCTGCTCTCAAACTTAACATAGGATCTAATTCAACCAATCAGAGACTACAGATTTAAAAGCTACATTTCAACAAAAAGCAATGTGTAAGAAATGATATTAGAAATAAAAACTTTCTGGTTTGTTTTTATTTGGTCATCATCTATGAAGATAGTCAATGTGGTTTGTTTTTATTTGGTCATCTATGAAGATAGTCAATGTGGTTTGTTTTTATTTGGTCATCTATGAAGATAGTCAATGTGGTTTGTTTTTATTTGGTCATCTATGAAGATAGTCAATGTGGTTTGTTTTTATTTGGTCATCTATGAAGATAGTCAATGTGGTTTGTTTTTATTTGGTCATCTATGAAGATAGTCAATGTGGTTTGTTTTTATTTGGTCATCTATGAAGATAGTCAATGTGGTTTGTTTTTATTTGGTCATCTATGAAGATAGTCAATCAGAAGCCAAGTAAAATCAGACTACAATTTCCTGGGTTCTCTCACAAGACAAGTGACAGTTATAAATCGTATTAATTGGATTATTCAGACTACTGTTTCTATCTTGAGTCTTATTCACACAATGTTTTTGCAGATGTATCGTATCAAACTTTCTGTTTAATGTGGAAATCTGCATGGAATTTCGAATGAAATCCTCTAATACATGGGAGCAGCATGCTCTGGTTCTATCAGCCATTACCGGGTAGAAGTCTAAAGTAATTCACAATTGTATTCTTTCTATCACCCACATTAAGGATTGAGACTTTAACCTCTTGAAGAGTGTCACTTACAACTAAATTTTACTTAGTACTTTATCTGTTATGTCATGTGTTGTTCTGTTAGCCTTAGTATAGAATGACTCTAGATCACATTCACTGAGCACGTTGCATAATATGAGCGCTGATAACCAGTTTGTGTGAGATACAAGAGACATATGAGAATTCAAATTTGGATCGAAAGACTATTAAGGTTGTTCAAAAGTTTTGTCACCTTAATAAATATTGAAACTGAAAAGTAGATACTAGTTTGATTGCATATGTGGATGGAATAAATTCAAGGAAATTTTGCCATTACAACCCAGCAGAGTGTTATCACCGTTGATCAAGGGAAGAGTCTGTGTGAGTAGTATTATATTAGCATGCCGGGACAATGCCAAAGTTGTGCTGGTCGGCGATTATTATGATTATTCAAGCAAAAACTTTTGTCAGCTAAAATGTTTTAGAGTAATCAAAATAGAACTAGCAGGGCTACCTGGCGTTGTCCGAGCCATAAAAGTAAACAAAAAAGTGTTTATTTGTAAATGAAGCAGTAATAATGTAATACGGTAAATATTATCCTAAATTTTTAAGAAGGTCTTCCACTTCTTTCTGATGATATTCAAGGAAAGTAACGCCCCCCACCTGCGCCTAGCAGCTGTGCTCCAAAATTGATAATGATCGGTGAATTTTATTCAAACAAATATAAAACATTTAATGCTGAAATTTTGCTGTGGCTTTATTTAAGATCACTTTCAATTGTATACCGATGGATCGTGCTGAGATAATAACTATTATTTGGGAGGGAGTCTTTGTTAACTATTCTGTACTTACATATGTTATGCTGACTTATGCAGAAGACGGACCATGATATTTTTTAAATCCAGTATTCATGGCATGATTTGTTTATTAAAATGTTAGGTGAAAGTACAGATTAGTTAGAAAACGCCTTCCTCTTTCCCTGAGTATCTACATGTGTGTGTGTGTGTGTGCGTGTGTGCGTGCGCGCGTGTGTGTGTGTGTGTGTGTGTGTGTGTGTGTGTGTGTGTGTGTGTACGTTACAGATTATGCGGGGCGTAGGCCATAGTCAGGGATATTATGTACAATTTAAAAATAGATTAACGGCTAGTGTCCAAAAAACGTAACTTACCAAAAAAATAAAAATATATTTTAAAGAACCCAACACAATAAAATTGTGTAAGAAAGAAAAAAAGAAAAAACAAAACAGAAATTAAAAAACAGAAGGTTAAGAAGAAGAAGAAGAAGAAGAAGAAGAAGAAGAAGAAGAAGAAGAAGAAGAAATGTTATCGTGTTGTCAGATGCATGCTCAATTGAATACACGCACACAAACACACACATGCACGATCTATAATAAGAATCATTAATGAATGGAAATATATGCAATGAGAGAGAGTAACCCCTTTACACACACTGTGGACCCTATAGAATAATAGGGAACAGCAGTCACTATCAGTGATTTGTATCATATGCACGCATGCAGACACACATACACACACACACACAACTGTAATGACCTATGCATTAAATGAACTTGTACTGAGCGAAATAATATGTCTCTTAATGACACCATATTTTAATTTTAGTAACCATTTTTTTATTACGCAAAGAACTAGATTCCGAAATCTGAGAATTTTCAGGGCTCAGCCAATCAGAATGGACGGACTTTCGTGTGGAAGCCTTTATTATTTATGAATTGGAAATTAGAAAGATTATGTTAGGTCTATGTATGTATGAGCCAGTTACGGTCAGTGTAATCACAAAATCTGTGTAGAATTCATCCCAGTGATAACTTGTAGAAGTGGTAGAACTAAACTCCTTCTTCTAAAGATGCTACGATTGTGATGGTGTTGCTCATAGAATGCAATGTAGTATTTTATTATCACGACTGAATGTGTATAAAATGGCGTTCGAAAGCTATATAAGATAGTGGCTATTAGCATAGATGTATTGAGTTTGTATGTGGCATCTGTTGTTTCAAATCTACGGTCCAGAGGACAATTCTTACAGTTACTTTATTAATATAGAAATAAATATTTAAAATGTTATCATGACATAGTTGACAACTTAAAAATAATGACATGTAAAAACATCAGGTGATTATCTTAGTAACATATACTAATGACGTCATTTAGAAAGGGAGATGGTCTTTTTGAGATATGTGGAAATTAGTTAAGTTAGTTGGAATTTAGAGATGGACAGAGATGGTAATCAAATCGTGATGGCTCCGAGTAGAGAGGGTCAGAAATGGCAATAGTCAGAATCTGCATTGCCACTTTCCAAAAGGGGAAAAAACACTCTGGAATAAAAAATTGCTGAAAATAAAACCCGAGGTTCTGTCATTTCTTGGGGAGAATTTTCATTGCAGCTTTTTATTGGGGGTGGGGTCACTACTTATCAAAGCTATAAGGCCGTTCGAGGATAAGGATTAATGAATGTAAGGTTACCACGTGTAGTAATCATTAATGGTGTAAATTGAGTAGAATTTGATTATTCATGGGGACGGCTCAACAAGAACTAGTTTACTTTGGACTTGAAGGCTACCATGTTATATTACACTGGGAAGCAGGCCAGCGGAACAGTGCTCCACAAACGAGCAGTTCTGGGAAAGAAGATTTGTTCATGGACTCTGCATTTAGATTTAGGCACAGATAGAGAGTGGGGGAAATCGTATAAAGTGGTTATAGCTAGTCGAGTGTTTTTTATGAAAGTTTGGCAAGGGGGGGACCATAGATTGAAGTTCAATCGAGCACTTGCTATGAAAATAATGATAGACCAGAGACAAGCACGCAACATCTCTTCTTTTGGAAAGAGGTTGAAGGGAAGAGAAAAGGGCATCACCTAATAAGTTTTGAAGCTTTCTGTTAAACAAGACTAAACATGGACCTGATATGTTCCCGATTGGCCAGATGTTGAAACCCCAAAATAAGTATTATTCGTCCTTTGTATTGTAAAGGTATTTATGTATATTCTTGTCCCACCATGAACTGTAATTAAACGCACACAACGAATTCTAGATAGATTATCACAAAGCTAGAGGTTCATAGACTAGCACACATATATACACACGTCATGACTGTGACACATGTATACACTCTCATACAGTCTAACCACTAGACGACATACTGCATATATCACAACGTTAAAGAAACATCTGTTAAATAGACACTGCTTATATACACGCACCCTGCTACATAACATACGAAGTGTGATGATGATGGAAGTGAAACTTGGTCAGTGAGTGTTGAGGACATGCATTGCTAGAAATGATATCAGAATGATATGATGGATAAGTAATGTGAGTCTCGTAGACGGGCTTAGATCTCATGATCTCCAAGGAAGGTCGAAGATCAAAGCTTAACAGTTTAAAGAGATGTGAGCAGAACAGGAGACTTTGTTGGTTGGATCATATTGAACGAATGCACAAGAGGTAGAACAGCTAAGGTAGTAGGAGCAGTTGATAGGGAAAAAATGAGAGAAAGTGATAAGGATGAACTTGAGAGAAAGATAAATAAAGACTTGGCAAAGAATGGAAGTTAATTCCTACAAACTGTTTAACATATTTCAGCATGTAAAACGAACTTTAAATTGAGGAGGAGGGAGAGGAGGAGAGGCAAGGAGGGGAGAGGAGGAGAGGCAAGGAGGGGAGAGGCGGGGGAGGAGAATAAACACATACACTTGATTGAAAATGAGTATATAAAAATATGTACCAAGAGAATAATAGTTATTCACAGATAAGCAGAAATTACGATGGCAACAAATCTGGTTCAATACCAATTGGTTGCATAACTAAAATGCCTGAACAGCAGGAAACAATTACCTTTTTCTTACAGTGGAAAAACTGTGTAGATCTTAAAATGATGAATTTCGCTTTGGCTCAGCAAAGTGAATGAAAATTACATTTTGTCTACATGCTTTATGAATAGTAAACTTTAAAATAAACAATGGGTACGGAAACAATGACAGAATGTGAAAAAAAAAATACATTTCAAGGATCCAACGAATAATTCTGAGGCAGATGCATGATGGTAAGGAATTTTGTGGGGTACCATAAAGCATATAATTACTTTGAATTAGTAGGGAATAATGCATGTCTAATAAACTCCAAAATGCATTATAGTTACTATCATCAAAATCCATCATAAGTTTAATGAGCAAAGTCGGGAATAGTGAATGATTCCACCAAAGATTTTAGAACTATAAAATAAAGATTTTGGAGACATTTGGATATCCCATGATCACTGATGGACTATTCTCTAGGAACTAGTCATGATAAGAAATATTTAAAACACGAATTTTGTGAGATATTGCGGTAAATTGTGTCACTAATAGATGTCTGCTATTGTATTATTGTAATATGATTCTATAGATGTTAATTATTCATGAAAATGATATTTCAAACTAAAGTTTAACCGATCAAAGAAACTGGTATTTCAAGCTTAAGAATGACAGATGAAAAAAATGGTATATCAAAACAGATGAAAAAAAAATGGTATATCAAAACAGATGAAAAGTTGAATTTTTGTAAGCATAATAGCCTCACTCCAAAATTATTTCAAACTTACGTATGTTAGATCAAAGAAAACGCTATTTGAAACTGATGTAATGAATATGAGTACATTTGGGTTTTTCCTCCTTACAAGAATATGATTGGCTGATTAAGCCATAAATACCGATCGGTAGAGCCACCTGGGATGTCAAAAGGTGCATCACAAGAATCACGCTAGGAATACCAACTTCGACCACAAACAATCATTCAGTAAGGCAACACCAGATTATTACTTAAAACTGTAGCAAAGCATACTCAGCTACTTCGAACGAATATATCCCTTTCACGGGACAAATCAGAAACCTAAACATGACAGACCAAATAAATTTGTATTTAAACTTTAGTATAAAAGACAAATGAGTATTCTATTTCAAATTAAAGCTTAGCATATTAAAGAAAATCGAATTTCAAATTTAACTACAAATGTTATTTCAAGAAAATGCTATTTCAAACTTTTGAGTTACAAACTTAAGAAAATAGCATTTCAAACTTTAACTTGACAGACCAAAGAAATTGTATTTCAAACACAAGGATCAATGCAAATATTATTTTAAACATAACGGCTTGGCAGACCAGCGAAAATGTGCATAGTAGTTAAAGTACAGCTCAGAACTAACATATCACAATAAATAGTTGTTTGTGGAAGGCAAAATTTGGTACTAAAAGAAATTTGAACTGACGACAGAAGCAGAGAACTAGTGGCTGGCTTGCTAACCACTGCGCAATGAAAAACTACGTCTGATTATAAATTAATTGCCTTTATAAAATATGACCAAAAATGATTTTTGTATTGTTCTTCGTTTTGGATACGTTATAACCTACCTGAAATGAATGACAATACAAAAATCTTTTTTTTTCTTCATATTTTGTAAAAGCAATTAATTTATAATGATCAGCAGAGAAAAAGTTGCCAATTTCCAAATAAAAAAACTTGCAACTCTCAAGGGTCTAATTATTTGAAACATAATAACGTACTTAAATTCAAGTAGCTAATTACAGATTTCAAGAACTGCTTTAAATTCTTCCTGCTTAACAAATCACAATCGTCAAAATTGATCATATGATTTTAACAGTTTAATATTGAATGATATCCTTTTTATGGCTATGATTTTACTTCAGTGTTACATGTATTATATTTTTTTGTTTTGAGATTTTCTTTTAAAAATCCTATTTTGATAAGATGTTATAACATAAGAATCTGTAAATATTTATAGTTTATGTTCAAATTTAGAATCGTCTGGTCTATATATACATGCAACAGAATTGAATGACTAATTAACTGCTTCCTATTTTAAGCTTGTGTACACTATGGACAGAAATGTCTGTAGTTAAGCCATACTAAGATTTATTTATTAACTTCTATAATATTTCCATTTATTACTGACCAATATTTCCTTTCTTCTTGATTTAAAGTTTTATTCTACACTACAATCATTTCTAATTCATTTTCTAATAGATTGATTTACAATGAATGTATATAGTAAAATCGTTTCCAATACATTTTATAATAAAACTAGAAGAATATTTGTCCCAGAATGGGAAAAAGCAATTCCATGAACAGAACAGTTTTGCATCATGTCTCTAATACTTATTCCAATTTTGATCAAAGTCTATTAAATGATTTGAGAAATAATTGAAATTGTTCAATTGCTGTGTATTGACTATGGATCAAATTAAATGCAAATTTGATATTTTTGAATTTCCAAATAGAAGATTGTGCCCATATTGTACCCTCTAAAAACTCTTAAAATACTACAAAGAAACTGTAACTTGAGGAATATTTATTAGTTCATGTCTAATACCTATTGTTAAAATTTTACAAAAATCGGAGGTATCTGAATTTTCACGAAGAATATCGATTCCTTTAGGAGAATAAAACCAAAAATCGATCTTGTTCTCCTTCATGCTATTTATAAAAAAAGTTCAGGTCCAGTTTCTACTTGTTTATAAGGGCAGACACTTCTTTTTCTCACTCACTTCATCTGTACCTTCGATAATATGTTTATAAATCCAAGAATTATTTTATATACATGCTACATGGTTCCAAAATTATTATAAGTCACAAATTTCCTACACTATCATTGTTATAGTACTCATTAAAATGTGATTCTTTCTTTCCTCTTTTTAAACTCCAATTTCTGAACCATAAATACATCGTTTTGATTTTGTGTTTGACAGTTGAACTCAATTTCTGACTGAAGAATTTGAAAATTTCACGGATTGCTTTAAAACAATAAAATATGAGAGATACACTTATATGGACACTTCATTCTCACACACTTTTGTTCTCATTTCATAGCAAATATCTCTACATTTTTATAATCTTTAAAATAGATTTTTTCACTATCTAGAAAAACTATGTGGCATCAGCATTATATTCCAAACGTTTTTGATTTTGTTATTATTTTATTCAAATAGCGGTCAAATCTTTCTTGCAAACATAAGTTCAGCTGGTGACATTCTCTACATTGTATTCGGGCTTAGACTTATCCGCTACACTCTGGGAAATTGTTGTATTGATTCATATTTACTTTCAACTTTGTCCTATTTTCTTAACACTCGTTTAAGCATATCTATGAAGCTTTAAGCTTGGTCATTAGATTTTGATTGAAACGGAGAAGTTTTTATGTGACTAATTAAAACTTCTTCAGCCATAAATTGAGTTCAATCATCAGACACAATTGTATCAGGAATGCCAAATCTTGCAAAGATTTTGTGGAAAATATTTATTACATTTTTGCATGTAGGTTTCCTACTTTTGACAATTGGTTACTTCATTAAACTATTTGCCACAATAATAGATAGGTTTCCAACTTTTGACAAGTGGTTACTTCATTAAACTATTTGCCACAATAATAAATAGGTTTTCAACTTTTGACAAGTGGTTACTTCATTAAACTATTTGCCACAATAATAAATAGGTTTTCAACTTTTGACAATTGGTTACTTCATTAAACTATTTGCCACAATAATAGATAGGTTTCCAACTTTTGACAAGTGGTTACTTCATTAAACTATTTGCCACAATAATAAATAGGTTTTCAACTTTTGACAAGTGGTTACTTCATTAAACTATTTGCCACAATAATAAATAGGTTTCCTACTTTTGACAATTGGTTACTTCATTAAAGTATTTGCCACAATAATAGATAGGTTTCCAACTTTTGACAAGTGGTTACTTCATTAAACTATTTGCCACAATAATAAATAGGTTTCCAACTTTTGACAAGTGGTTACTTCATTAAACTATTTGCCACAATAATAAATAGGTTTTCAACTTTTGACAAGTGGTTACTTCATTAAACTATTTGCCACAATAATAAATAGGTTTTCAACTTTTGACAATTGGTTACTTCATTAAAGTATTTGCCACAATAATAAATAGGTTTTCAACTTTTGACAAGTGGTTACTTCATTAAAGTATTTGCCACAATAATAAATAGGTTTCCAACTTTTGACAAGTGGTTACTTCATTAAAATATTTGCAACAATAATAAATAGGTTTCCAACTTTTGACAATTGGTTACTTCATTAAACTATTTGCCACAATAATAAATAGGTTTTCAACTTTTGACAATTGGTTACTTCATTAAAGTATTTGCCACAATAATAAATAGGTTTCCAACTTTTGACAAGTGGTTACTTCATTAAAGTATTTGCAACAATAATAAATAGGTTTTCAACTTTTGACAAGTGGTTACTTCATTAAAGTATTTGCCACAATAATAAATAGGTTTTCAACTTTTGACAAGTGGTTACTTCATTAAAGTATTTGCCACAATAATAAATAGGTTTCCAACTTTTGACAAGTGGTTACTTCATTAAAATATTTGCAACAATAATAAATAGGTTTCCAACTTTTGACAATTGGTTACTTCATTAAACTATTTGCCACAATAATAAATAGGTTTTCAACTTTTGACAATTGGTTACTTCATTAAACTATTTGCCACAATAATAAATAGGTTTTCAACTTTTGACAATTGGTTACTTCATTAAAGTATTTGCCACAATAATAAATAGGTTTCCAACTTTTGACAATTGGTTACTTCATTAAACTATTTGCCACAATAATAAATAGGTTTCCAACTTTTGACAATTGGTTACTTCATTAAACTATTTGCCACAATAATAAATAGGTTTCCAACTTTTGACAATTGGTTACTTCATTAAACTATTTGCCACAATAATAAATAGGTTTCCAACTTTTGACAATTGGTTACTTCATTAAACTATTTGCCACAATAATAAATAGGTTTCCAACTTTTGACAATTGGTTACTTCATTAAACTATTTGCCACAATAATAGATTCCATTCGCTGAGTTACACCATGCACTATTCTTATGACGCTGTTCACTTTCAAAGTTTTCCACATCAACCCTTATTCCATGCCTTCACTCCGCTCACTCAAGTGTAAATACGTCCCATGTTATGTGATCAATTGCACACCTCTTCATATCCTCCTTCAAACAATCCACTTCTTTTGTCTTCTTATTTAATAGCTCCCACATTTACTTCAAGATAAAATATTTTCTTATGATAAGATTGGTTGCAACCTTTTTACAAGGTTTTACAAGCCATCACAAACTATTTTTAAACAAATAAAGCTTACATACTAGAACAACCAAACTCTTCCAAAACACTGATGTTGGTTCGACGATCTAGGGAATCATCAGGATAAAATTTTATTCTTACAATATTTTACAGGGATGAAATTCGGAAGCCTCTGTGTAGCTTAATTGCCATAAATATATTTTCATATATATATATATATATATATATATATATATATATATATATATATATATATATATATATATATATAAGTTCAACTATTCAAATAAACTGATGAAACCAATATTTTACAAAAAGAATAAATAAACGTTAAACCTTTATATATATATATATATATATATATATATATATATATATATATATATATATAGTGAGACAGAGAGCGAGCGAGAGAGAGAGAGAGAGGGGGGGCAGAGAGAATGAATAGAAGTGCACAAATAAATTGTTTTACATTATTTATTTACTAGTAGGACCCATGGAAATTCTGTGGAATGATAACATGCAGCAAATATGTTTTGATAAAAAGCTGATATTTTTTGGACAGCACAAAAAATTATTTTTTTGGCAGAAAAGCTGATAACATGCAGCAAATATCAGAGAGAGGTCAATTGTCCAGGTTTGCTAGATTGGCTTTTTTAAAGCCAAATTTTGCAAATTTGGCTTTTTTTTTAAAGCAGTTTGACCTTCAAAAATTGTATTTGGTCTTTTTCAAAGCATAACACACTTTGACTTTGACTTTGACATATAGATGCTTGAGGTCCAGGTTTTGGACCTGTTCATCGTTCCAAGGGAAAAATTTGCTAGACAAGTTTGTGGCATGCGTGGCACAGAAACCCAGGAATTTGCACTTCCATTTAGGAGGATGGACAATATAAACTCGGCAGCAATCTCCAATAGGCGTCAAGTCGGCTTTTGAATGCATTTACCGTTTGTGCTTGTACAACTGCATCTGGGAGATCATTCCATGTGTTGACAACCGTCTGTGAGAAGGTCCCTTTGCGGACATCTAGCCTACAGTGTTTTTTTACGATTTTGATGCTGTTCCCCCTGGTTGCGCTGTTTTTGGCGATCTGAAAAGATGGCTTCCTTGTATCATATATCCCATGAATGTACTTGTAGAGATCAATCATGTCACCACGATTTCTCCGATGCTCAAGAGTGGACAGTCTCAGGGTTCTCAATCTTTCAGAATATGACTTGTCCTTCAGTGATGCCAGCAGCTTGATTGCTCGATGCTGTACATCTTCCAGATCACTTCATAAGGTCTTATGGTGCGGCTGCCAGACAGAGTGGCAATACTCCAAGATAGGACGCACAAGGCTCTTGTAGAGTTGCACAAAGACTGTATTCGAGAGGAAGTCAAAAGTGCAGCGAATGATCCCGACAACTTTATTTGCTTTTGCGATGGATTTAGCTACATGTTCCTTGGAACTCAGTTTGTTGTCGATGTAGACGCCTAGGTCTTTCTCATGATCATGCTCTTCCAGTGCTATCACTCCAAGCAAGTTGTCTTTCAATGTGTATTTAGCCTCTGATCTCCTGCTCCCTAGTTTCAGGACACTGCATTTCTGTGGGTGAAAACGGAGCAACCAGTCCTGTAACCAGTTCTGCAAGTTATCTAGGTCAGCCTGTAGGCTGTCTATGGCTCCTGGGATGTCACTACGTGTGAACAACTTTGCGTCATCTGCAAACAGCTTCATTTCACTTTGGCAGAGTTTGGGTAGGTCTTTTGTGTAGATGATGAATAACATCGGGCCAATGACATTTCCCTGTGGTATCCCGCTCATTACTGGTGCTGGTCTTGATTTTGCTCCGTTTACTACTACACACTTTTGCCTAGCATTTAGGAACGCCTGAATCCAGTTGAGGATTTTGCCCTGGATGCCATATGACTCAATCTTTGTCAGGAGCGACGGTGAGGCATGGAATCGAAGGCCTTCATGAAGTCCATGTAGACGATGTTGATACTTCCTCCTGCATCGAGAGTTTCTGTCCAGGTATCCATAACATCCAGAAGCTGAGTAGTACAGGACCTTCCCTGTACAAAGCCATGTTGCTCTGTGCTAATAAGGTGGTTTTCCCTTAAATGCCTTCTAACTTCTTCCCTGGCGAGTTTTTCCATCACCTTACAGAGTATGCATGTGAGACTAATTGGTCTATAGTTACTTGCTTGTAGTTGGCTTCCCTTCTTGAAGACCGGGGAAACTGTTGCCTTTCTTCAGTCCTGTGATACTTGTCCCTCTAGCAGAGATTTACGGAAAAGCAGTGATACTGGGTGTGCCAAGGTATTAGCAGCCTTTGAAAGAACAAGAGGGTTGATGCCGTCTGGTCCTGCAGCCTTGTTGGTCTGTAAGTTCTTGAGTAGTTTCCGTACTTTTTCCTCAGAGATTTCGAATGTTTCTAAAGGTACGTTATACTCAGTAGGTGGTGGGTCGGGTAGCGGATCATCGTCTTCTTGGGTGAAAATGCTCTGGAAGAAATCATTTAGTATATCTGCTTTTTCTTTGTGTGATGTTGTTTTGCTTCCATCTTCCATTTTTAGGTTTTCTATTCCTGATTTTGTTGTCGTCTTGCTTTTAACGTATGACCAAAATGCTTTGGGATTACTCTTAGCCTCAGCTGCTACCTCAGCTTCTAGACCTCTTTTTGCTTTCCTGCATTTTTTGGTGGCTTTGTTGTTTGCCTTAAGGTATTCGGTGTAGTTTTCTTTCTTTCTGGTTTGACGTCACTTCCTGAATGGAAAAAAAGAATATTAAATAGATTTTTAATGTTTCTAGAATGCGGTTAATAATGATCTAAGGTACGTAATATGGTTAGGAGACAAGCTCTGTTCACCCAACTAATTAAAAGATCACTTAACAAAACCAAAAACTCATGTGTGCCATGCTCAAAGAATATGTATTCATACTTGACGCACAAACTCACAACTTGTATTAATCTTTTGCTGAATTCTATGGAATGTGTTTTTTATTTTATTTTTCCAAGACACACACATATTAAAATTTATAAATTCATTTCCGCTGGAATTACTGCATTCACCCACATCAAACCTCTTGAGTCAAAAAGACGGATGCTTGAAAAATAACCGACGTAGTTGAAAGCACATTTTTTTTTTTTTTTTTTGTAAAAAAAATGAATTTTTGACCAATCAGGGCTCGATTAAAAAAAAATTATTTCTTACAAGCTTCTGAGAGCCTTTAAAGAAATATAAAAGGCAAGAAGAACTTCTCCTGTCAGAGAGGCGCATCAGACACCAGCAGAAAGACAAGTCGCAAGTCAAACACTCACCAAGTGAATTCAGTAGCTGAAATGACAGCTTTTCTCACACGTCAAAAAACATTGCTTTACTCTCTCTTTTTCTCTCACTTCGCCACAACACGTAGTCGGACTCTTCCTCTCACGCTCTCAAGTCTTCACTTTCTTCCTCCCTTCCTTCTCTCATACAGACTGCCACCTTTATGCACTAAAAAAGTAATTTCTTTTCTTTTAACAAAAATAAACAAAAGTTTATTTTACATAATTTGGTAGTGTAATTCTTTTTATTTATTTGTTTCAGGGGATTTATGCAAGTCCCCAACAAATGTAATATCTTTCTATCACACCTTTTTCTATTTACAGCTTATGCTTGAAAAATTAAATCAAATTCCAACCCGAAAGAGATTCAGCCATACAATCCCTTCAGACAAATTGTTCACATCATCATTTTAGATATGGCTAAGATCATGAGAAACACTTCACAAAAAGTAAGCACATATTCCTGTCTTGTCTCAATATCTATTGCATTTATTCGTAGCATTTGTACTTAAATGTCAATTTATGTATTTTACATTTTGACTTGTCCAGCTTTGCATAATAAACATGTTTGTGTTTTTTTTTGTTTTTTTTGGCTAAGGAAGTTACACGAATTTTTATCCAATTGTAACACAATAATTTCATTGATTTTTTGTTATTTCATTGGCAAAATTTCTAAATTAGTTATAGATTTATAGACAATTATTTTTTTCTTCCTTATCATCCACAGCCTTTCTTCTTTCACACACATACACTTGATTCTTTTAACATTGCCATAGGCGTTAGAGACAAAACCATTTTGCCCAGATTTTATCTAATAAAGAGACAAAAAATTACCTCTTATTAAACAACAAAATCAACATTATACATGACGAACTATGTATTTCAATATTAGAATATTTCAGTTGTCTTCATCATCATCATCATCGTTGTTGTCGTCGTCATAGGATAATAGTAATAGTTGCCGTCTTTATCGCAAGAGACAATGGATATCGTCGTCACCATCATCATCGTCATCATCATCATCAGTTAATGTTCGTTTTACATGCTAGCATGTGTTAAACGGCTTTAAGAAATTAATTTCCAATTTAACCTATCACTGACTGAATCTTTATTTATCCTTCTTTCCATCATTTTTATCTATTCATTCCAGGTTTTTGTTAACTGATCCTGCTACTTCAACTCTTCTACAAGAACTCCCATCGATTCTTTCATATTATCCTGAAATCCTTTCTTTTGATGCAACGCATGTCCTCAACCCTAATTGGCCAAGTGGCACTTGCATACATCATCACACTCTGTACTCATGTCTGATAGATTCTTCCCTTTGTCGATAGTAGTGATGCTCTCTTAGTTAGCAATGGCAGAAGTTCCTTGAACTTGCTCCATTTGCTCCTAATTATTGCAATCACACTATCACCTGCGCCACCTTGTGCTCCTGCAGTATCACCAAGATAATAAAACTTCCCGACAAGCTACTGAGCTTTGCCATCCAGATATACTTCCTTCACATCTAAATTCTTATCAATCCCTATTGTCTTACACTAAAAACGACAAAACACACACTTCTTAATTAATCTAATATATAAAGAAAAGTCAGTTAAATTTTCAACATTAGATCTAAATAGCATTGCATCGATATTTGATTCTGCTTATCCAATTTTTTTCCCCCATCTTCTTTTTTAGAAGAAAATAATGTATTCCACTTTAGTTCTTTTTAGCAATATTAATTCCGGCTAGGTAGATTTTTTAGAATGAAAGCACTTTTAATTAATACTTTCAACAGTACACACCGCTTACAAAATGAATAAACAAAAAGCTCTACATATTCATTTCGCATTACGATGCAAGAATCGAAATATTTTAGATTCGGTTCCTCTTTATTTACATTTTACATGTCACCTATTTCATAGTTTTTATTCAATGTGACGCGAAAATCAAAACTTGATACACTTTCAACCTGTCAACATTTCACTTCGATGCTGAAATAACATTTCATCCAAAACTACACAACATGCTGCATTTTAACTCTTCTAAATAAAGCAAAATCAAGGTCATTTTTAGAATCGGATTTGTGTGTTGTTCGATTTTAATAACCAATCGATATCATAAAAAATAAATTTAACTTTAAAAATCATTTTTTAAACAAACCAATTTTTTCATTTTGCTGATGCAAAACGCGCTGACCACTTCCATGCCGCAGCTCACACTTCCTGTCACTCATCGAATTTTACACAAAAATTGATGTAAAATCTTCACATTTACAAACTGCATGATATGAATCCTGCCAAGTACCTTAATGGCACTGATGCGAAGCAATAGATTAGAATCAATCATGGCAATGTTTTTGTTTTTTGTTTTTTGTGTGACCAATGTATAATTTCAGTCCATGTGATTACCACTATGCTCTATTTCGATCAAGGCATATCTCAGCATATCTGTCAGGATTATTTCACCAACAAGAAGAGGGGGGGGTAAGAAAAGGCAGTAAGGGCTTGCAACGAAATGGTGACGTTGCTTACAAGCAGTCTTTCCTTGTAAAGGTAACAATTAGCTGGTAACGTTTGCCGAACAACAGTAACGAGGTAATCAGTCTAAGAGACGCCAACCGACTAGCAAGCTAGGTAACTAGGTTCTTAACTAATCACTAACCCGTAGTGAGACAACTCCTTTTATACATACTAACTCTCAGTGGCGAGAATTCCAACGTGATGTCCAACGAGATTAGAATGTCTATTTAACTTAGTAGGAAATAGACACCCAGTTTTTAAGTAATGGCAAAACAGCAGTTCAGTGTCTTTTCTTCCCTCCGACCCACCCCCGGTAAGTCAAATCAATTTCAATTCTTACATATCTCAACATATCTCAAATAAAATGCGAACACCCAGTGTCGAGAAAACCAAGCACAATTCATTTTCAATTGGGTTCATGTGCAAACGGTAATGATAACAGTTGCGTTCACACGTTTGCCGGGGAAAAATATACTTTGTTTCCTGGATATGACCAATCTTGTTGCACCGATATTTGGGTGGCATCAAATTTCTCTTTGTTGATTAACAACTGCTAAATTAGAAACACTCCTCCAATTAGGGTCTTGGATATGACCTTAAACTATATCCAGTGGTGAGGCCCCAGCTTGCGGGCTTTGGGGAGTGTGGAGCTACCCTTTAATTGCCATTGCTCCCAGGTCCACTCTGACCCGGAGTGGTAGTACCTGTTAGGGTCCCAACTATAGGTTAAATAGAAACCAACTTGAAAACAAATATATTCTATTGAAAAATTTTTCTTAAATCTTTGGATTTGGCATTAACTAACCTGAAAAGGGTTGATATGCCGTAAAACAAAAACCAACCAACCAACCATCCTCCAATTAGATGAAATGAGGAGGACACAATCAAACTGCTTCAGCCAAATAGGCCGCACATCAATGCTAGTTTCTCGATCCACTAAACCACAGACCCAATATCATCAAATTCGGGAATGATTTTCAGGGCGAATCGGTTATCCATTTTAAGCATGCAAATAAAGCATAAAATCTTTTGTGGTAAAATAAAAGTCTTAATGATGGTATAATAAAAGTCTTAATGATGGTATAATAAAAGTCTTAATGATGCTATAATAAAAGTCTTAATGATGGTATAATAAAAGTCTTAATGATGCTATAATAAAAGTCTTAATGATGGTAAAATAAAAGTCTTAATGATGGTATAATAAAAGTCTTAATGATGGTATAATAAAAGTCTTAATGATGCTATAATAAAAGTCTTAATGATGGTATAATAAAAGTCTTAATGATGCTATAATAAAAGTCTTAATGATGGTAAAATAAAAGTCTTAATGATGCTATAATAAAAGTCTTAATGATGGTATAATAAAAGTCTTAATGATGCTATAATAAAAGTCTTAATGATGGTAAAATAAAAGTCTTAATGATGGTATAATAAAAGTCTTAATGATGGTATAATAAAAGTCTTAATGATGCTATAATAAAAGTCTTAATGATGGTATAATAAAAGTCTTAATGATGCTATAATAAAAGTCTTAATGATGGTAAAATAAAAGTCTTAATGATGGTATAATAAAAGTCTTAATGATGGTATAATAAAAGTCTTAATGATGGTATAATAAAAGTCTTAATGATGGTATAATAAAAGTCTTAATGATGGTATAAAACTTTAGAGGAATTCATGTTCAGACAAATTCAGCAAATTCTATCGTCAAAGAAAAAAATCGAAAGAACGCCGTCCATCCCCTACAAAAGAACAAATAACGATATAAATAAATTGAATTTATTAATTAAGGCAGGAATAAAAGAGGTAAAAATTGTGAGAAGAAAGGAAATAGAGAAACAAGCATTACCAAAAAGATTTAACTTTATAGCGGTGACACCTAATAATGTGTTGCACTTTTCATTCTCTTATTTCTTCGGTAAAAGAAAGCCTACAAGTTTATATTCGATTTTTAGGGGGGGGGGTTTGTTTTGTTTTTTTTTGTAGTTACGGCATGAAGACAAGAGTAACGAGGAACTGACAATTAAAATAAAAATGGCTTCTGCGTATTTATCTTTTTGTTTTGCATTTGTGCATTTTCTTTCAAAAATAATCAGCAATCATGGCGGCAATTTCTCCAAGAAATTTGGAGAACAAAATGCAAAGTGAAATTTCTCAGCCATTTTGAATTGTGTGCATATCTTTTTGCTGTTCCTTTCGATTCATTTGAAAGTCTTCTTTTTTAAGTTATTTTCAAATTAGCGATTATTGAGGGTGAATTAGATAATTTGTGGTTTAAACAAAAAAGACAAGAGAAAAATAAGTGATTAAAAACCACAAAAAGAGTAAGAATATAAAGAAAAAAAGAAAGTATCCATGTAGAAAAAATAAAAGAAACAAAGAAAAATTGAACAATGAAAAAAGAAAAGAAAAAGAATAAAAAAAATATTAACAGTCAAGTTTTGAATGAATAATAGTATAGAAGGAATGAAGACATCAAATCCAAAAGAAAGAATAGCACTAATAACAATAGAAAGAAAGAATTAAAGAAACAATATCATTGCTACATTAAGTAAAAATGAGGAAAGGATGCTGGAAATAAAAAAGGAAAAATATTGGGGAAAAACAAGAGAAAATTGTAAGTTGTTGATATTCAAAAAATATAAATTTTTGTTGATATTCAAAAAATATTCTATGGAATATAAAAATCACCAAAAGAACTGCATTTTATCGAAAACATCTTTTGCATAAAGAAAATGAATCATGTCGAAATTCGAAATTATTTGTTTTAGATTAAGACCAAATGTTTCTAGTATTTTCTCTGGCATGAAAACTAATCAATTTATTTAAATCACGTTTTCAGATATTAAATTGACGAGAAAATTCTTGCAGTTTTTAACTCTTAATTTCAGATGAACATATCTCGGCTCAACCAAAAGTCTATTGATTAGAATCAACACACTTTGCCAACGTAAAACAAGAATAATTATGCCATAAAAAATCTTGCGTTCTAGTGTCGATGAAGTCGCTGAAGGCATTCTTTATATCGCTTAGGTATTTTAACCATTTCTCACGTAGAAAGATGCTCGAAAAAGTGATAGTCGGTAGATAGAAGGTCTGGAAAGTATAGCGGATGAGGCAGAGCTTCATAGCTTAATTCGTTCAACTTCTGGCAGAGTCGGTTTAGCAGCCTGTGGTCGGGCGTTACATGGAAGAGAAATGGGCCTCTTCTGTTGCCTTATGTTGGATGTTGTCGAGGTTTCTGATGCATTTCATCCATTTGCTAACAGTACTTCTTTGTCATAATGGTTTCGCCTGCATTTAAAAAACTGATGGATGAGACTGGTCGCAGATCACCAAACAGTCAACATGACCTTCTTTTGGTGCAACTCTATGGGAAATGTCATGGAGCTTAGTCGGCGTCTAAATACTGAGCTGAGGGTCACCAGTTATCTTAAAGAACCCACATCTTTATCACAAGTCACAACTCGGTCGAGAAACAGGTCGTTCTTGTGTAAAAGAAAGGAAGATGACACTTCATAACGGCATTTCTTTTGGTTGCTTTTCAATTCGTGAGACATCCATTTATCAAGTTTTTTTGTCCTTCTAAACTCTTTCAAGTGGTTGGAAATCATCGTATATGCTACATCTAATTCAGAAGCAAATTCTTGAACAGTTTTGCATGAATTGGCTTCAACTAAGGCGCTTAACGTCAATTTCAAGACTTTCGTCGACACCATGAAATTCCTTAAGCTGTTATTGTGCTGTGCGTTCAGTAGTGGTTCCTAGAACAAACATTTCGTTGATATTACGAGCTGTTTCAGCAGATTTTCGGCCTAGCTTGAATTGAAATAAGAAAATTGTGAACATTTGCTTTTTTTCCATCTTGTATTCAACGTTCTGAAAAGAAGGCATAATTATTTTAAAACGGATGTAATTTAAACGATTAGATAGCGTGAAAAACGCTCTTTAAAATAATATATAAAGTAAAGGTATTATAACGAAAACTTATTTGAAAATAAATCATTTGAAATGAAAATTAAAAATTCCGCAAGAACTTTCCTTTCAACCTAATAAAATCCCAAATTTTTTTTTTCATAATGTCTTATTAGACGTTGCATGACATACATATTATATGCATTACATAGACATATTACATTTTCCTTTTATTTCTTTCAGTTATATAAAATTAGAATTAATATAATTATTAAAATTATAATATATTAAATTATAAGGAGTCTTATAAGAAAATATAAAGTAGAAAATTGAATGAAGGAAAAATTGGGAATGTCAATAAAAAAGGTTGCAGAGGTACATATATTATTATGTATAAGAAATATGCTTCTCTCCATACCCACACAAGGACGCCCATTAAAATGTTTGTTACTAAATTCTTATGAAAGAAAAATTTTCAGCTTATTGCAGTGATCATCAAAAATCTTAAATTATAATAGTTTTAGAGGGTCTTTAATTTGCTATATAAGTTTAATCTTATTACACATTTTAAATTCCAAATATTTGCAACTAAAATTATTTTGTTTAAAACTGAAGAATGAAATATGAAATTTTAAATTTTGGAAAGTACTGATTATCAAAACTGATAAAAAGAAAAGATGGCTGGTTTTAAATGATTCTAAAAAGCTTTCTTATTATAATTGAAGAAGACTGTCATCTTTTAGGTAGAATGTATATGAAACTAAAAATCTTCACCAAAAGCACAATTTATTATGCACGCAAGCAGTATGGCAGTTTTTGTTTGCTGCCACGGATGTGATTGGTCCACTAATAACCAATAAAAAACAATTTTCTGATATTTTCTTTGCAGTAGCAGGGTGAATTAAAATTGAGCATGAATGAAAGAAGAGCGTTTTTATGAGCCTCTATTATTTTCATGGATTTTTGGAAAGGAGGCGTTTGCCCATGTAAAATTCTTGCAATCATTACAATATTAGAGAAATTTCTATGTTGTTGAATTCATCCAACAGATAATGGAGGCTATATATTCCATCTTATTTTATCCATTTATTTTCTTGCCTTTTATTTTCTAAATATTACACACACACACATGCAGTTATTCAGTAGTGTGTACATGTTAGCATATATATATATATATATATATATATATATATATATATATATATATATATATATATTCATATGTAAGTATTTTCAAAAGGGTTATAATTTAATAGTTAACCGTGTATATATAGATGTGTGTGGCAATATGTATAGGGATATATATTTGTGCTTGTATGTGTGTATTTTAACATGTGTATATGCAGATGAAAATATGTATAGGGATATATAGTTGTGCTTGTATATGTTTATTTTAGCATGTGTATACGCAGATGACAATGCACTGGTTACTCACTCAGAAGCGCACCTCCAGAGCATCTTGGATGCCTTTGGGAGGGCCTACCGGATTTAGACACCTTGGGGGGGGGGGTCGTATATTAGTGTTAGAATAGTAGCACTTTCAATAGGAATATAGAAAAGTGGAATGCTTTCGTATTGTTAGTAGTGGCGGCAGTTTCTGTGGAAGGTGTTTCTTGTATATACTTGACCTTTACATCAAAAAGACCCATATCCTACACCAACCAGCTCCTGGCAAACACAGCCGCCCACAATCTTTATGGAAGGCAACACCTTAGAAAATGTGGATTAATTTGCCTACCTTGGCAGTCTTCTCTCCACAAGATCTATCATCAACGCAGAGATTCACCGCCGCATCAGATGCGCCAGTGCTGGGTCTATAAAGCAGTTGTCCTGTTCACTCTTCTCTATGGAGCTGACAGCTGGATCACCTACAGCAGACAGCTTGATCACCTGGAGCAGTATCACCACCGTTGTTGCTGCAAGATCTTCAGGATTGGATGGAAGGATCAATGAACAAACATAAGCGTCCTGAAGAAGCCTAACATACCTACCATCACCACAACCATTATCTGACACCAGCTGCGATGGACGGGCCATGTTATGCGCATGCCTGACAACCGCCTTCCAAAGCAAATGCTCTACGGTCAGCTAAAAGAGGGAAAGCAATCCCAAGAAAGACAGAAAAATAGATATAAGGACAACATATAGACCCACCTGAGACAGTGTCACTTCAGCCTCACCAGCTGGGAGGATACTGCTCTTCAGAAAGGCGTGTGGAGCAGGATGGTCCATGAAGGCACGGCTCACTTAGAAAAGAACCTCCACAGAGCCGCAGAAAACATGAGGAAGCAGAGAAAGGAGAACTCTACTACCAACACAGCTCCTTTCACCTCTTGCACTACCCAGTCGACCAACGACACATGCCCTGGGGGCAATAGAGTTTGCGGGTCAGGGATCGGCCTCCACAGCCATCTGAGGACCCACAAATGATCGGACCCAATCTCACTTATGGGAGAACAATCATACTCGTCATGAGTGATTGCCAATAATGATGATTTCAGCATGTGTATATAAATATATATTATTATATACACATGCTGAAATCATCATTATATAAATATATATTATTATATGTAAATGTGTGGTGTGCACCATTAGTTTTGAAGGAAGAAAAGATGGTGATGGGTTTTGATACATTACCTCCTCCTATCATAGATTTCGAGCAACTGAGTCTTCTTTCAGTTAGTGGCTGCTGCTGATTGTAAAATATGATTATCTGATATTTTTCTGATTCTTTTGGATGAATTAAAAGAAATTACCATCTTTCTGCCAAGATGAGATACTAATAGTATTTATGTAGGCCGTGTGTGTGTATGTGTGTGTGCGCGCGTGTGTGTGTGTGTGAGCTTATACAAGTTCCAAATTTCATATGCTGAGTTAGTATTCCAAGGATTTAAACACCTTGGGGGATCGTATATTAGTGTTAGAATAGTAGCACTTTCAATAGGAATATAGAAAAGTGGAATACTTTCACATTGTTAGTAGTGGTGGCAGTTTCTGTGAAAGGTGTTTTTTGTATATGGCCCGTATAGATTGTGGATTTTGGCTTCTGTACCAGAAGTCTTTGTCCAACGCAAAGCAACAAAACTTTTTGGTTAAAACCTCAAGCAGAGGTTCACTAGTCACAAGTTGAGTCGAGCAGAATTCGTTGTTCACAACATGAGATACACGTTGACGTTCTCTATTCGCATGTCTTAAACGCTTCTCCCACTCCTCCCAGCGAAAATCCACTTGTGGATGCAGGCAGAATCTGTAAACAGTTGCAGGGTAGTTGACTTCCAGAGGATCGCCAAGTTTATCCCCTTGATGATGGCATCAAGTCAAGCTCTGCTAGGTTTATATGCTGGGAATCCCATTCTGGGCGTAACCAGTGGCCCCATCATGGACTATTGATACGCCCATGGCAAGAGAGCTTGCATCAACCCACACACTTAGGTGGCGGCTGTCAACACACCATCTGCCCCATGCAGGTTCCTCCTTGTGCACTCTAGTGAGGACTTCCTCCAGCATTGTGTTGAGAGGGGTGTCGTGTACAACATCGTCCCATCCAGTGGTAACCTCAGATGCTCTCCTCTTTATGAATGCCACTACAACACGAAGTCAGCCGCCCACAGGGAGGTGCCCAACCAATTTTCCGCACCAAGAAAATATGTTTCTTCACGTGACATTGCAGGGTATTTCTAGGACTTTATTTCCCCGTTTCCAATACAGGACGCCGTCTTCTCCCCGGACCTGTAAACCAAGCACCTGTGCACCATCCTGTAGTTTCTCCGGCTCCTTACTGAGAAGTCCAAAGTTGCGGAGATACTCCTCTACACACGTTGCGGATACAACCCCTTAATTCACGTACACGTCATCAATATATGCAGATGTTGCCTGCCTTACGCCACTCATCCTGAGCCAGAATGGTGTCAACAATCGTTTGCATAATTGATGGCGCCACGTTGAGTCCGAACCTCATACGGGTTAAGCAGTATTTCTTCCCTCTAACACACTTAAAGGTACGCCTTCCAAAGATCAAACACAAACACATTAAACCCTGCTTGCGACCATTCCCGCAATTTATCAGCGCACACATCTGTGGGGGCTGAAAAGGAGTCCACGTGTTTGTTTAAACTTCCTATAATCGAGCATCGGCCTCACTTTTGTTTGTTTGGCTGGACAACTGCCATTAGTTGGATTAAACACTTTGGAGGCCCCAATGCCTTCTCAGGATAAGGAACCAGCCATCCATTGTCGATCCAGGTCTGTAATTCTCTATCATACTCTACGCGAGCTCCGGGGGAAATTTTGTACTCTGGCACTCTATTGATGGTGATTGTTCATCCAACCACTTCCAAGCCACAGTTCAAGACTTTGTGCACTGGTCAAACTTCGTACGAAAATCAGGCTTATCTAGGGTGAGTGCAGCGCAAACACACTCTTCGCATTGGGAGAACATCACGTTCCTGGCTCCATCTACTTCAACTCCGCCCAGCTGCACAATTGCGTCCATTCCTAAGAGTAAATCGTACCCAAGTAGTTCCCTATCCATGATCAGAGCTTGCACGGCTACTTCAGGCCCACTACCGATGCTTATGTGGATGACATCTTCTCCGCAAGAGGACAACGAGCTCCCACCTACAGTCAGCACTGGAGTTCTTGTCATTTTCCAAGTGTCGCAACATTCTTTGCACACAAGTGTCTGGGCGCAACCCCATGTCCACAAGCGTGGGGCAAATACGCCTGTTAACGCATACGCTCACCGCAGGTAGCGTTTTATTTAATGACGATCTGGGGAGAAGACTGGCATTGTAACTTCCTCCCCTAGCTTGTTTCCCGGACAGACGCCAGCCAGGTGTCCCCGGTTTTTGCATTTGTGACACCACGGTCAGCTAGACTTCTGGGTTGTTGACCGCAACGAAAAGCAATGATGGGCCCAATGGTTTGGGCCCCCATATCTGAAGCAGTTAACACGTCTGGTGTTCTCACTAGCTGTAGGCAATGGTGTAGGTGCACATGCGGCCTCTCTCAACACTCTGGTGGCATTTCACTTACCAGGCGTGCTAGCCGCTGCAAATCAGTCAAAAACTCATCCACGGTCTCCTCTGGCCAAAGGCGGCGGGCGCTGAACTGTTCCAATGCCATAAACGAATCCCTCCCATAAGCCTTTACCAGGGCATGCTTGATTTCATCAAGGTCACTCTGTTTGTCTTCCGAGAGTTGCTGATACGTCTCACGAGCCACACTCTTCAGCCGCAGCGGCAGTACTCACTCCACCTTGGTTACCTCGCACAACTCACATGTAAACTCTACATCTTCTAGCCATTCTACTATTGGAACGTCCGTTGCTGCGCCACTGAACTCGGGTATGAGTCGGAGGTCAAACTGTCTTAGAGCCATGATTAGAATACAGCCAGAATAGCTTGTATCAGAAGTCTTTGTCTAACGCAAAGCAACAAAACTTTTTGGTTGAAACATTAAGCAGAGGTTCGCTAGTCACAAGTTTGAGTCGAGTAGAGTTTGTTGTTCACAACACGAGATACACGTCGACGTTTTCTATTCGCATGTCTTAAACGCTTCTGCTACTCCTCCCAGCGACTCGCCTTTTATAAGGTTTCGGGCACACCCAATTTGCATATACCACACGAGACTGCTCGAGATCTACGCATGACCGTCGGGTTTTAAAAGACAAAAGCCGCCATCCTGGGCCTCGTTTTTTTCTTTTTCTATCTTTCAGCCTCTCTATGTCTATCACAGCTCCCATTATGATTCATTTAGTATTTCACATGTATTGTGTTTTATCTCCATGTAAAATCATTTTTGTAAATATTAAAACAATTATAAAGTAAGGGATGAGTGACAGGGTGGATATTTATATAAGATACAAATAAAAACACATTGGTCTTTATTATAGAGTGGAGAATGGTTGTGGGCAAATAATATTAAAAAGCTCCCTTTTTATTTTCCTCCTCACGGGGGCAGAGTTGAACATAAAGTCGGTTATTAATGTGAAGAGAGGGTCAGCCCCACCCACCCATATACACGTCAACTCCCTAAAAAAAAAAAAAAAAAAGGAAAATTGCTTCTAATTTGACACCTCATCTTGAACATGTATCGAAGTTTGTCTCTATTTACTTGCTTCTGGCAAACCACCAATGCCTCTACACGTTAAACACAAATAAATTTTTAATGCAGAGAAGATCTAGCTCCCAACCCCACCCTCACCCACCTAAGAGTATTCTGAATTTAGAGCAAAAACAAATGACCTCAGCCCAAAAGGATTTCTCATTTACTTACCAAGGACAGAACAGATGATGTGTAGTATCAGAACAGATACTACGCTTTTCTCCGAGCCAAAAGACTGTAAAACCATTAAAATAAGGTAAAAAGAAAGAGATGATAGTATTATTTTTATTATGATATCAATAGTACAATATTATTTTTAATGCAGTTACAATATTATTTTTATTGTGATATTAATACTATATTAATGCTACAATATTATTTTATTATAATATCGATACTACAATATTATTTTTATTATGATATTGATATTACAATATTACTTTTATTATGTTATCAATACTACAATATTATTTTTATTATGATATTAATAGTACAATATTATTTTATTATGATATCAATGCTACAATATTATTTTTATTATGATATTAATAGTACAATATTATCATTATTATGATATTAATATTACAATATTATGTTTATTATAATATTAATAGTACAATATTATTTTTATTATGGCATTGATACTACAATATTATTTTCATTATGATATTAATACTACAATATTATTTTTATTATGATATTAATACTACAATATTGTTTTTATTATGATATTAATAGTACAATATTATTCTTATGATATCAATGCTACAATATTATGTTATTATGATATTAATAATACAATAGTATTTTCATTATGACATTGATACTAGAATATTAATTTTATTATGATATTAATAGTACAATATTATTTTATTATGATATTAATACTACAATATTATTTTTATTATTGTATTAATACTACAATATTACTTTTATTATGACATTAATACTACAATATTACTTTTATTATGGCATTAATACAACAATATTATTTTATTATGGCATTAATACTACAATATTATTTTATTATGGCATTAATACTACAATATTATTTTTATTATGGCATTAATACTACAATATTACTTTTTTATGATATTAATACTACAATATTATTTTTATTATGATATTAATACTACAATATTATTTTTATTATGATATTGATACTAAAATGTTATAATAAAAAATAATTTTCATTTTTTGTTGGAAAAGAAACTTTTGGTATATGATATAATAATAGCTTTGAGAATTGTGACTTAATTTTGGTTACAGACAGCTACAAAATGGTATGATTTACATTCATAATTCATTGAACACGCAGTCGATATTATTGGGTATATTCCTATCTCTCTCACCACTACCATCTCCACACTGGTTGTAGACGGAGGGGGACTTAGAAAAAGTGGGGAGGTATTGGTGGTTCGCTAGAGACAGCATCAGACACGTGGGCGATGCACGTGCCACGGTAAAAGGAAACAAATAAATAAATAAAAAAATCGTGTCTTTATAAAGTGTCATTTTCTGATTTTAGAGTCAAATATCTTCACGTTTCCTTGCAGCCCTCTTCCCGCACCCCACTCTACTCCACATCTTCTTGTGCACCATATACTCCTTTTCCTGGCTGCTCACAAACCGTATACACAGGTAATCAGAAAACAAATCAATAATGCTTCATTTTTGCTAAACTGCTTTCAAATTCTAATCATCACGTTTTTCATCAGAATTCCTGCAAGGATCATGCAATTCAATGCCTTCTAAAAAAAAAAAATGTTAAAAATATAAGAAACGCACTCAGCAGGGTGTACCTCTACCAAAGTGCAAAATGGGATTCCTTTGATTTCCATTGCGTCTAAGATAAGAATTTCGCTCTATATTTGGCCGGAATAACTTTAATCATAAAAAAACTACATCAAAAATGTTCTTTTATTAATGCTTTAGGCCAATTGTTGATATGTTTTTATTTTCCTTAAGTTTTTATAGAGTTTTATATTTAACCTTTTTTTCGCTTTGATGCCATAGATGAGGTAGAAAGAAATATACCTCTTCCTACACCACAGTAGAGCATATACCTCGACCAAAGTCCAAAATGAAATTTGTTTAATTTCAATCAAGTCTAAACCAATATCCTTTTTCTAGTTTTTCTCTCTCAAATGACACAACCGATTCTAAAGTCAGCAACGAAAGAACAATGAACATAGAAACAATTAAATTTTGTGTAAAAATGCTCAATTTCAATACGCTGAAATTAATAATTGAAATTTAACATTATAAAAAGAAATAATTGATATGTAACCATGCAAAAAAATAATAATTGATATGTAACCTTAAAAAAATAATATTAATTGATATGTAACCTTATAAAAAATATTAATTGATATGTAACCTTATGAAAAATAATAATTTATATGTAACCTTATAAAAAATAAGTAAATTATAAAAATATGCTCCCTATTTTTGCATATTTTTTAACAAGTTTGGGATGTTGATATTATAGTGAATGAATAGATGCTACAATGACCTTACACGGAGGGGGTAATTATTACAAGGGTGGTATCATGACGAACGAACATTACCCCCGCCCCTCCCCAAATAAAGGCGTTAATGTCTGATATTATCATGAAACATAACAGATACAACTCTAGCAATATTCCTGAAGGGAGGGAGAAGGTAAAAATGAAGGATTGTAACATGAGAAACATGCAATATGCTCCCCCCCCAAAAAAAACTGGAGGTCAGACCTGGGAGAAATGTATTATGACAAGTGAAAATATGTTGCACTAACTATGCTCGCCCCACCAAAAACAATATTGATGTATATTTGTTTATTTATGTCTATTTGTTTATTTATGTCTATTTGTTTACTTATGTCTATTTGTTTATTTATGTATATTTGTATATTTATGTCTATTTGTTTAATTATGTATATTTGTTTTTGATGTATATTTGTTTATTTATGTATATTTGTTAATTTATGCGTATTTGTTTATTTATGTATAATTGTTTATTTATGTATAATTGTTTATTTATGTCTATTTGTTTATTTATGTCTATTTGTTTATTTATGTCTATTTGTTTATTTATGTATACTTGTATATTTATGTATATTTGTTTATTTATGTATATTTGTGTATTTATGCGTATTTGTTTATTTATGTCTATTTGTTTATTTATGTATATTTGTTTATTTATGTATATTTGTATATTTATGTCTATTTGTTTACTTATGTCTATTTGTTTATTTATGTATATTTGTTTATTAATGTCTATTTCTTTATTTATGTCTATTTGTTTACTTATGTCTATTTGTTTATTTATGTATATTTGTTTATTTATGTATATTTGTTTATTTATGTATATTTGTTTATTTATGTATACTTGTATATTTATGTATATTTGTTTACTTATGTCTATTTGTTTATTTATGTCTATTTGTTTATTTATGTCTATTTGTTTACTTATGTCTATTTGTTTATTTATGTGTATTTGTTTATTTATGTGTATTTGTTTATTTATGTACATTTGTTTATTTATGTCTATTTGTTTTTTTATGTATATTTGTATATTGATGTATATATTTTTATTTATGTATATTTGTTTATTTATGTATATTTGTATATTGATGTATATTTGTATATTGATGTATGTTTGTTTTTTATGTATATTTGTTTATTTATGTATATTCGTTTATTTATGTGTATTTGTTTATTTATGTATATTTGTTTATTTATGTCTATTTGTTTATTTATGTCTATTTGTTTATTTATGTATTATTTGTTTATTTATGTCTATTTGTTTATTCATGTCTATTTGTTTATTTATGTCTATTTGTTTATTTATGTCTATTTGTTTATTTATGTCTATTTGTTTATTTATGTCTATTTGTTTATTTATGTATATTTGTTTATTTATGTCCATTTGTTTATTTATGTCTATTTGTTTATTTATGTCTATTTGTTTATTTATGTCTATTTGTTTATTTATGTATATTTGTTTATTTATGTCCATTTGTTTAATTATGTATATTTGTTTATTTATGTATTATTTGTTTATTTATGTATATTTGTTTATTTTTGTATATTTGTTTATTTATGTATTATTTGTTTATTTATATCTATTTGTTTATTTATGTCTATTTGTTTTTTTATGTATATTTGTATATTGATGTATATATTTTTATTTATGTATATTTGTTTATTTATGTATATTTGTATATTGATGTATATTTGTATATTGATGTATGTTTGTTTTTTATGTATATTTGTTTATTTATGTATATTCGTTTATTTATGTGTATTTGTTTGTTTATGTATATTTGTTTATTTATGTATATTTGTTTATTTATGTCTATTTGTTTATTTATGTATATTTTTATATTAATGTATATTTGTTTATTTATGTATATTTGTTTATTTTTGTATATTTGTTTATTTTTGTATTATTTGTTTATTTATGTATATTTGTTTATTTATGTATATTCGTTTATTTATGTCCATTTGTTTATTTATTTATATTTGTCTATTTATGTCTATTTGTTTATTTATGTATATTTGTTTATTTATGTATTATTTGTTTATTTATGTATTATTTGTTTATTTATGTCTATTTGTTCTTTTATGTATATTTGTTTATTTATGTATATTTGTTTATTTATGTATTATTTGTTTATTTATGTACTATTTGTCTATTTATGTCTATTTGTCTATTTATGTCTATTTGTTTATTTATGTATTATTTGTTTATTTATGTATTATTTGTTTATTTATGTATTATTTGTTTATTTATGTCTATTTGTTTATTAAAGTCTATTGGTTTATTTATATCTATTTGTTTATTTTTGTCTATTTGTTTATTTATGTATTATTTGTTTATTTCTGTATATTTGTTTATTTCTGTATATTTGTTTATTTATGTCTCTTTGTTTAATTATGTCTATTTGTTTATGTATGTCTATTTTTATATGTATGTCTATTTTTATGTTTATGTCTTTTTGTTTATTTATGTCTATTTGTTTATTTATGTCTATTTGTTTATTTATGTCTATTTGTTTATTTATGTGTATTTGTTTATTTATGTCTATTTGTTTATTTATGTGTATTTGTTTATTTATGTACATTTGTTTATTATGTCTATTTGTTTATTTATGTCTATTTGTTTATTTATGTGTATTTGTTTACTTATGTCTATTTGTTTACTTATGTCTATTTGTTTATTTATGTGTATTTGTTTATTTATGTATATTTGTTTATTTATGTACATTTGTTTATTATGTCTATTTGTTTATTTATGTCTATTTGTTTATTTATGTCTATTTGTTTATTTATGTCTATTTGTTTATTTATGTCTATTTGTTTATTTATGTATTATTTGTTTATTCATGTCTATTTGTTTATTTATGTATATTTTGTTATTTATGTATATTTGTTTATTTTTGTCCATTTGTTTATTTATGTCTATTTGTTTATTTATGTCTATTTGTTTATTTATGTCTATTTGTTTATTTATGTATATTTGTTTATTTATGTCCATTTGTTTAATTATGTATATTTGTTTATTTAAGTATTATTTGTTTATTTATGTATATTTGTTTATTTTTGTATATTTGTTTATTTATGTATTATTTGTTTATTTATTTCTATTTGTTTATTTATGTCTATTTGTTTTTTTATGTATATTTGTATATTGATGTATATATTTTTATTTATGTATATTTGTTTATTTATGTATATTTGTATATTGATGTATATTTGTATATTGATGTATGTTTGTTTTTTATGTATATTTGTTTATTTATGTATATTCGTTTATTTATGTGTATTTGTTTATTTATGTATATTTGTTTATTTATGTATATTTGTTTATTTATGTCTATTTGTTTATTTATGTATATTTTTGTATTAATGTATATTTGTTTATTTATGTATATTTGTTTATTTTTGTATATTTGTTTATTTTTGTATTATTTGTTTATTTATGTATATTTGTTTATTTATGTATATTCGTTTATTTATGTCCATTTGTTTATTTATGTACATTTGTCTATTTATGTCTATTTGTTTATTTATGTATATTTGTTTATTTATGTATTATTTGTTTATTTATGTATTATTTGTTTATTTGTGTCTATTTGTTTTTTATGTATATTTGTTTATTTATGTCTATTGGTTTATTAAAGTCTATTGGTTTATTTATGTGTATTTGTTTATTTACGTATATTTGTTTATTTATGTGTATTTGTTTATTTATGTACATTTGTTTATTATGTCTATTTGTTTATTTTTGTCTATTTGTTTATCTATGTATATTGGTTTATTTATGTATATTTGTTTATTTATGTCTCTTTGTTTAATTATGTCTATTTGTTTATGTATGTCTATTTTTATATTTATGTCTTTTTTTATGTTTATGTCTTTTTGTTTATTTATGTCTATTTGTTTATTTATGTTTATTTGTTTATTTATGTATATTTGTTTATTTATGTATATTTGTTTATTTATGTCTATTTGTTTATTTATGTATTATTTGTTTATTTATGTATATTTGTTTATTTATGTCTATTTGTTTATTTATGTCTATTTGTTTATTTATGTATATTTGTATATTTATGTATATTTGTTTATTTATGTATTATTTGTTTATTTATGTATATTTGTTTATTTATGTCTATTTGTTTATTTATGTATATTGGTTTATTTATGTATATTTGTTTATTTATGTATTTTTTGTGTATTTATATCTATTTGTTTATTTATGTCTATTTGTTTATTTATGTATATTTGTATATCGATATATATTTGTTTATTTATGTATATTTGTTTATTTATGTTTGTTTGTTTATTTATATCTATTGGTTTATTTATGTCTATGATTTTATGTATGTATATTTGTTTATTTATGTCTATTTGTTTATTTATGTATATTTGTTTAAGTATATTTGTTTATTTATGTATATTTGTTTATTTATGTATATTTGTTTATTTATGTATTATTTGTTTATTTATGTGTATTTGTTTATTTATCTATGTTTATTTATGTCAATTTGTTTATTTATGTATATTTTTTATGTATGTATTATTTGTTTATTTATGTCTATTTGTTTATTTATGTATATTTGTTTATTTATGTATATTTGTTTATAATGTATATTTGTTTATTTATCTCTATTTGTTTGTTTATGTATATTTGTTTATTTATGTATATTTGTTTATTTATGTATATTTGTTTGTTTATGTCTATTTGTTTATTTATGTATATTTGTTTATTTATGTATATTTGTTTATTTATGTCTATTTGTGTATTTATGTATATTTGTTTATTTATGTCTATTTGTTTATTTATGTATATTTGTTTATTTATGTCTATTTGTTTATTTATGTATATTTGTTTTTCTTATGTATATTTGTTTATTTATGTGTATTTGTTTGTTTATGTCCATTTGTTTCTTTATGTATTATTTGTTTATTTATGTCTATTTGTTTATTTATGTCTTTTTGTTTATTTATGTCTATTTGTTTATTTATGTCTATTTGTTTATTTATAACTATTTGTTTATTTATGTCTATTTCTTTATTTATGTCTATTTGTTTATTTATGTATATTTGTTTATTTATGTGTTTTTGTTTATTTATGTCTATTTGTTTGTTTATGTTTTTTTGTTAATTTATGTATATTTGTTTATTTATGTGTATTTGTTTATTTATGTGTATTTGTTTATTTATGTATATTTGTTTGTTTATGTATATTTGTTTATTTATGTATATTTGTTTATTTATGTCTATTTGTTTATGTCTATTTGTTTATTTATGTCCATTTGTTTATTCATGTATTATTTTTTTATTTATGTATTATTTGTGTATTTATGTATTATTTGTTTATTTATGTCTATTTGTTTATTTATGTATATTTGTTTATTTTTGTCTATTTGTTTATGTACGTATATTTATTTATTCATGTCAATTTTTTTATTGGTAACTATTTGTTTATTTATGTCTTTGTTTATTTATGTCTTTTTGTTTTTTAATGTGTATTTGTTTATTTATGTCTATTTGTTTTTTAATGAATATTTGTTTATTTATGTCTAGTTGTTTATTTATGTCTATTTGTTTATTTATGTATATTTGTTTATTTATGTCTATTTATTTATTTATGTATATTTGTATATTTGTGTCTATTTGTTTATGTATGTTTGTTTATTCATGCATATTTGTTTATTTATGTGTATTTGTTTATTTATGTCTATTGGTTTATTTATGTATATTTGTGTATTTATGTATTATTTGTTTATTTATGTCTATTTGTTTATTTCTGTATATTTGTTTATTTATGTTTATTTGGTCATTTATATCTATTTGTTTTTTATGTATATTTGTTTATTTATGTACATTTGTTTATTTATGTATATTTGTAAATTTATATATATTTGTATATGTATGTATATTTGTTTATTTCTGTATTTTTTGTTTATTTATGTATATTTGTTTTTATATGTATATTTGTTTATTTATGTCTATTTGTTTATTTATGTCTATTTGTTTATGTATATATATGTGTTAATTTTTGTCTATTTGTTCATTTATGTCTATTTGTTTATTTATGTCTTTTTGTTTATTTATGTATTGTTTGTTTATTTATGTCTTTTTGTTCATTTATGTATATTTGTTGTTTATTCATGTCTCTTTGTTTAATTATGTCTATTTGTTTATGTATGTCTATTTGTTTATTTATGTCTATTTTTATATTTATGTCTATTTGTTTATTTATGTCTATTTGTTTATTTATGTATTATTTGTTTATTTATGTGTATTTGTTTATTTATGTATTATTTGTTTATTTATGACTATTTGTCTATTTATGTATATTTGTTTATTTATCTATTTGTTTATTTATGTCTATTTGTTTATTTATGTCTATTTGTTTATTTATGTATATTTGTGTATTTATGTATTATTTGTGTATTTATGTATTATTTGTTTATTTATGTATATTTGTTTATTCCGGTCTATTTGTTTATTTATGTCTATTTTTTTTATTTATGTATTATTTGTTTATTTATGTATATTTGTTTATTAATGTCTATTTGTTTATTTATGTCTATTTGTTTATTTATGTCTATTTGTTTATTTATGCATATTTGTTTATTTATGTATATTACTTTATTTATGTATATTTGTTTATTTATGTATATTTGTTTATTTATGTCTATTTGTTTATTTATGTATATTTGTTTATTTATGTCTATTTGTGTATTTATGTATATTTGTTTATTTATTTCTATTTGTTTATTTATGTATATTTGTTTATTTATGTATATTTGTTTATTAATGTGTATTTGTTTGTTTATGTCCATTTGTTTATTTATGTATTATTTGTTTATTTATGTCTATTTGTTTATTTATGTATATTGGTTTATTTATGTCTATTTGTTTATTTATGTATATTTGTTTATTTATGTCTATTTGCTTATTTATGTGTATTTGGTTATTTATGTCTTTTTGTTTATTTATGTATATTTGTTTATTTATGACTATTTGTGTATTTATATATATTTGTTTATTTATGTATATTTGTTTATTTATGTCTATTTGTTTATTTATGTATATTTGTTTAGTTATGTCTATTTGTTTATTTATGTCTATTTTCTTATTTATGTAAGTATGTTTATTTACGTCCATTTGTTTATTTATGTCTATTTGTTTATTTATGTATATTTGTTTATTTATGTCTATTTGTTTATTTATGTATATTTGTTTATTTATGTCTATTTGGTCATTTATGTCTATTTGTTTATTTATGTCTGTTTGTTTATTTATGTATATTTGTTTATTTATGTATATTTGTAAATGTATATATATTTGTTTATTTATGTATATTTGTTTATTTCTGTGTATTTGTTTATTTATATCTATTTGTTTATTAATGTATATTAGTTTATTTATGTATATTTGTTTATTTATGTCTATTTGTTTATTTATGTATATTTGTTTATTTATGTATATTGGTTAATCTATGTGTATTTGGTTATTTATGTCTATTTGTTTATTGATGTATATTAGTTTATTTATGACTATTTGTGTATTTATGTATATTTGTTTATTTATGTATATTTGTTTAATGATGTATATTTGTTTATTTATGGATATTTGTTTATTTATGTATTTATTTGTGTATTTATATCTATTTGTTTATCTATGTATATTTGTTTATTTATGTCCCTTTTTTATTTATGTCTATTTTTTTATTTATGTCTATTTGTTTATTTATGTCTATTTGTTTATGTCTATTTGTTTATTTATGTCTATTTGTTTATTAATGTATATTTGTTTTTTATTTCTATTTGTTTATTTATGTATATTTGTTTATTTATGTCTATTTGTTTAATTATGTATATTTGTTTATTTATGTATTATTTGTTTATTTATGGATATTTGTTTATTTATGTATTATGTGTGTATTTATGTCTATTTGTTTATTTATGTATATTTGTTTATTTATGTCTATTTATTTATTTATGTAATGTTTGTTTATTTTTGTGTATTTGTTTTTTTTATATTATTTGTTTATTTATGTCTATTTGTTTATGTTTGAGTATTTGTCTATTTATTCATATTTGTTTATTTATCTATTTGTTTATTCAAGTCTATTTGTTTATTTATGTATATTTGCTTATTTATGTATATTTGTTTATTTATGTATTATTTCTGTATTTATGTATTATTGGTTTATCTATGTATATTTGTTTAATCATGTCTATTTGTATATTGATGTCTATTTTTTTAGTTATGTATTATTTGTTTATTTATGTCTATTTGTTTATTTATGTGTATTTGTATATTTATGTATTATTTGTTTATGTATGTCTATTTGTTTATTTCTGTCTATTTGTTTATTTATGTCTATTTGTTTATTTATGTCTATTTGTTTATTTATGTATATTTGTTTATTAATGTATATTTGTTTATTTATGTCTATTTGTTTATTTATGTATATTTGTTTATTTATGTATATTTGTTTATTTATGTATATTTGTTTATTTTTGTCTATTTGTTTATGTATGTATATTTGTTTATTTATGTCTATTTTTTTTATTTATAACTAATTGTTTATTTATGTCTATTTGTTTATTTATGTCTTTTTGTTTATTTATGTACATTTGTTTATTTATGTCTATTTCTTTATTTATGTCTATTTGTTTATTTATGTGTATTTGTTTATTTATGTATTTTTGTTTATTTATGTCTATTTGTTTATTTATGTTTATTTGTTTATTTATGTATATTTGTTTATTTATGTGTATTTGTTTATTTGTTCATTTATGTATATTTGTTTATTTATGTGTATGTGTTTATTTATGTCTATTTGTTTATTTATGTATATTTGTTTATTTATGTCTATTTGTTTATTTATGTATATTTGTTTATTTATGTCTATTTGTTTATTTATGTATATTTGTTTGTTTATGTCTATTTGTTTATGTATATTTGTTTATTTATGTGTATTTGTTTATTTATTTATTATTTGTTTATTTATGTCTATTTGTTTATTTATGTCTATTTGTTTATTTATGTCTATTTGTTTATTTATGTATATTCGTTTATTTATGTAGATTTATGAATATTTGTTTATGTATGTCTATTGGTTTATTTATGTATATTTGTTTATTCATGTCTATTTGTTTATTTGTGTCTATTTGTTTATTTATGTATATTAGTTCATTGATGTATATTTGTTTATTTATGTATTATTTGTTTATTTGTGTCTATTTGTTTATTTATGTATATTCGTTTATTTATGTCTATTTGTTTATTTATGTATTATTTGTCTATTTATGTCTATTTGTTTATTTATGTATTATTTCTGTATTTATGTATTATTGGTATATTTATGTCTATTTGTTTATTTGTATATATTTGTTTATTTATGTATATTTGTTAATTTATATATTTTTTTTATTTGTGTATATTTGTTTATTTATGTCTGTTTATTTATTTATGTGTATTTGTTTATTTATATATATTTGTTTATTTATGTATATTTGTTAATTTATATATATTTGTTAATTTATATATATTTGTTTATTTATGTCGATTTGATTATTTATGTATTATTTGTTTATTTATGTCTATTTGTTTATTTATGTCTATTTTCTTATTTATGTATATATGTTTATTTACGTCTATTTGTTTATTTATGTCTATTTGTTTATTTATGTATATTTGTTTATTTATGTCTATTTGTTTATTTATGTCAATTGTTTATTTCTGTATATTTGTTTATTTATGTCTATTTGTTTATTTATGTGTATTTGTTTATTTATGTATTATTTGTTTATTTATGGATATTTGTTTATTTATGTATTATTTGTGTATTTATGTGTATTTGTTTATTTATGTCTATTTGTTTATTTATGTCTATGTGTTTATTAGTTAATAATTTTTTATTTATGTATATTTGTTTATTTATGTCTATTTATTTATTTATGTAATGTTTGTTTATTTTTGTGTATTTGTTTATTTTTGTATTATTTGTTTATGTCTATTTGTTTATTTTTGAGTATTTGTCTATTTATTTATATCTGTTTATTTATCTATTTGTTTATTCAAGTCTATTTGTTTATTTATGTCTATTTGCTTATTTATGTATATTTGTTTATTTATGTATTATTTCTGTATTTATGTATTATTTGTTTATCTATGTATATTTGATTTGTTTATTCATGTCTATTTGTATATTGATCTCTATTTTTTTAGTTATGTATTATTTGTTTATTTATGTGTATTTGTTTATTTATGTATTATTTGTTTATTTATGTCTATTTGTTTATTTCTGTCGATTTGTTTATTTATGTCTATTTGTGTATTTATGTCTATTTGTTTATTTATGTCTTTTTGGTTATTTATATATATTTGTTTATTTATGTCCATTTGTTTATTTATGTCTATTTGTTTATTTATGTATATTTGTTTATTTATGTCTATTTGTTTATTTATGTATATTTGTTTATTTATGTATTATTTGTTTATTTCTGTATATTTGTTTATTTATGTATTATTTGTTTATTTATGTATTATTTGTTTATTTATGTTTTTGTTTATTTATGTATATTTGGTTATTTATGTATATTTGTTTATTTATGTCTATTTGTTTATTTATGTATATTTGTTTATTTATGTCTATTTGTTTATTTATGTATATTTGTTTATTTTTGTATTATTTGTTTATTTATGTATATTGGTTTATGTATGTATATTTTTTTATTTATGAATAATTTGTTTATTTCTGTCTATTTATTTATTTATGTCTATTTGTTTATTTATGTGTATTTGTTTATTTATGTATTATTTATTTATTTATGTCTATTTGTATATTAATGTATATTTGTTTATTTATGAATTATTTGTTTATTTATGTGTATTTGGTTATTTATGTATATTTGTTTATTTATGTGTATTTGTTTATTTATGTATATTTGTTTATTTATGTTCATTTGTTTAATTATGTATATTTGTTTATTTATATATTATTTGTTTTTTTTATGTAGATTTGTTTATTTATGTATAATTTGTTTATTTATGTATTATTTGTTTATTTATGTCTATTTGTTTATTTATGTAAAATGGTTATTTATGTTTTATTTGTTTATTTATTTATTATTTGTTTATTTATGTCTATTTGTTTATTCATGTATATTTGGTTATTTATGTATATTTTTTTATTTATGTAAATTTGTTTACTTATGTATATTTGTTTATTTATGTATATTTGTTTATTTATGTCTATTTGTTTATTTATGTCTATTTGTTTATTTTTATATATTTGTTGTTTATGTATTATTTGTTTATTTATGTATTATTTGTTTATGTATGTCTCTTTGTAGAGTTATGTATTATTTGTTTATTTATATCTGTTTGTTTATTTATGTATATTTGTTTATTTATGTCTATTTGTTTATTTTGGTATGTTTGTTTATTTATGTATTATTCGTTTATTTATGTATATTTGTTTACTTATGTATTATTTGTTTATTCATGTACATTTGTTTATTTATGTATTATTTGTTTATTTATGTATTATTTGTCTATTTATGTATTCTTTGTTTATTTATGTCTATTTGTTTATTTATGTATATTTGTTTATTCATGTCTATTCGTTTATTTATGTATATTTGTTTATTTATGTATATTTGGTTATATATGTCTATTTGTTTATTCATGTATATTTATATATTGATGTATATTTGATTATGTATGTATATTTGTTTATTTATGTATATTTGTTTATTTACGTATTATTTGTTTATTTATGTATATTTTTTTATTAATGTATATTTGTTTATGTATGTCTATTTGTTTATTTATGTATTATTTGTTTATTTATGTGTATTTGTTTATTTATGTATTATTTGTTTATTTATGTCTATTTGTTTATTTATGTATATCTGTTTACTAATGTCTATTTGTTTATTTATGTCTATTTGTTTATTTATGTATATTTGTTTATTTATGTATATTTGTTTATTTATGTGTATTTGTTTATTTATGTCTATTTGTTTATGTATGTATATTTGTGTATTTATGTCTAATTGTTTCTTTATGTATAATTGTTTATTTATATCTATGTGTTTATTTTTGTCTATTTGTTTATTTACGTATATTGGTTTATTTATGTATATTTGTTTATGTATGTATATTTGTTTATTTATGTCTATTTGTTTATTTATCTATTTGTTTATTTATGTATTATTTTTTTATTTATGTTTATTTCTTTATTTATGTCCATTTGTTTATTTATGTATATTTGTTTATTCATGTCTATTTGTTTATTTATGTATATTGGTTTCTTTATGTATATTTGTATATTTGTGTATATTTGTTTATTTATGTATTATTTGTTTATTTATGTCTATTTGTTTTTTTATGTATATTTGTATATTGATGTATATATTTTTTTTTGTATATTTTTTTATTTATGTATATTTGTATATTGATGTATATTTGTATATTGATGTATGTTTGTTTTTCATGTATATTTGTTTATTTATATATATTCGTTTATTTATGTGTATGTGTTTATGTAGGTATATTTGTTTATTTATGTATATTTTTTTATTTATGTCTATTTGTTTATTTATGTATATTTTTATATTGATGTATATTTGTTTATTTATGTATATTTGTTTATTTATGTATATTTGTTTATTTTTGTTTTATTTGTTTATTTATGTATATTTGTTTATTCATGTATATTCGTTTATTTATGTCCATTTTTTTTATTTATGTCTATTGGTTTATTTATATGTATTGGTTTATTTATGTATATTTGTTTATTTATGTATTATTTGTGTGTTTATGTCTATTTGTTTATTTATGTATATTTGTTTATTTATGTCTATTTGTTTATTAAAGTCTATTGGTTTATTTATGTCTATTTGTTTATTTTTGTCTATTTGTTTATTTATGTATATTGGTTTATTTATGTATATTTGTTTATTTATGTATATTGGTTTGTTTATCTATTATGTGTTTATTTATGTATATTTCTTTATTTATGTATCTTTATTTTATTATGTCTATTTGTTTATGTATGTCTATTTGTTTATTTATGTCTTTTTTTATATTTATGTCTATTTGTTTATTTATGTCTATTTGTTTATTTATGTGTATTGGTTTGTTTATGTATTATGTGTTTATTTATGTATATTTGTTTATTTATGTATATTTATTTATTTATGTATTATTGGTTTATTTATGTATATTTGTTTATTTATGTCTATTAGTTTATTTTTGTATATTGATTTATTTATGTATATTTGTTTATTTATGTATTTTTTGTGTATTTATATCTATTTGTTTATTTATGCCTATTTGTTTATTTATGTATATTTGTATATTGATGTATATTTGTTTATTTATGTATATTTGTTTATTTATGTTTGTTTGTTTATTTATATCTATTTGTTTATTTATGTCTATGATTTTATTTATGTATATTTGTTTATTTATGTCTATTTGTTTATTTATGTCTATGTGTTTATGTATGTATATTTGTTTAAGTATATTTGTTTAATTATGTATATTTGTTTATTTATGTATATTTGTTTATTTTATGTGTATTTGTTTATTTATGTATATTTTTTATTTATGTATTATTTGTTTATTTATGTCTATTTGTTTATTTATGTCTATTTGTTTATTTATGTATATTTGTTTATAATGTATATTTGTCTATTTATTTCTATTTGTTTTTTTTGTTATACTTTTTTATTTATGTATATTTGTTTATTTGTGTGTATTTGTTTGTTTATGTTTATTTGTTTATTAATGTATATTTGTTTATTCATGCCTAGTTGTTTATTTATGTCTATTTGTTTATTTGTGTATATTTGTTTATTTATGTCTATTTATTTATTTATGTACATTTGTATATTTATGTCTATTTGTTTATGTATGTTTGTGTATTCATGCATATTTGTTTACTAATGTATGTTTTATGCATGTATATTTGTTTATTTATGTATATTTGTGTATTTATGTATTATTTGTTTATTTATATATTATTTGTGTATTTGTGTATTATTTTTTTATTGATGTTTTTTGTTTATTTTTGTATATTTGTTTATTTATGTCTATTTGTTTATTTATCTCTTTTTGTTCATTTATGTCTTTTTGTTTATTTATGTATATATGTTGTTTATTTATGTCTATTTGTTTATTTATGTCTATTTATTTATTTATGTATATTTGTTTATTTATGTATATTTGTTTATTTATGTATATTTGTTTATTTATGTATATTTGTGTATTTATGTATTAGTTGTTTATTTATGTATTATTTGTGTATTTGTGTATTATTTTTTTATTGATGTTTTTTGTTTATTTTTGTATATTTGTTTATTTATGTTTATTTGTTCATTTATCTCTTTTTTTTCATTTATGTCTTTTTGTTTATTTATGTCTATTTGTTTATTTATGTATATTTGTTTATTTATGTCTATTTGTTTATTTATGTCTATTTATTTATTTATGTATATTTGTTTATTTATGTATATTTGTTTATGTATGTATATTTGTTTATTTATGTATATTTGTGTATTTATGTATTATTTGTTTATTTATGTATTATTTGTGTATTTGTGTATTATTTTTTTATTGATGTTTTTTGTTTATTTTTGTATATTTGTTTATTTATGTTTATTTGTTCATTTATCTCTTTTTGTTCATTTATGTCTTTTTGTTTATTTATGTATATATGTTGTTTATTTATGTATATATGTTGTTTATTTATGTCTATTTGTTTATTTATGTCTATTTATTTATTTATGTATATTTGTTTATTTATGTATATTTGTTTATTTATGTATATTAGTTTATTTATGTATATTTGTTTATTTGTGTCTATTTGTTTATTTATGTCTATTTTTTTATTTATGTATATTTGTTTATTTATGTATATTTGTTTATTTATGTATATTAGTTTATTTATGTATATTTGTTTATTGGTGTCTATTTGTTTATTTGTATATTTGTTGTTTATTTATGTCTATTTGTTTATTTATGTATATTTGTTTATTTGTGTATTTTTTGTTTATTTATGTCTATTTGTTCATTTATGTATATTTGTTTATTTATGTCTTTTTGTTTATTAATGTATATTGGTTTATTAATGTATATTGTTTATTTATGTATATTTGTTTATTCATGTATATTTGTTTATTTACGTATATCTGTTTATTTATGTCTATTTGTTTATTTATGTCTATATGTTTATTTATGTATAGTGGTTCATTAATGTATATTTGTTTATTTATGTATATTTGTTGATTGATGTATATTTTGTTATTTATGTATATTTGTTTATTTATTTATATTTGTTTATTTATGTATAATAGTTTATTTATATATATTTGTTTATTTATGTATATTTGTTTATTTATGTATATTTGTTTATTTATGTATATTTGTTTATTTATGTATATTTATTTGTTTGTGTCTATTTGTTTATTTATGTATATTTGTTTGGTTACGTCTATTTGTTTATTTATGTCTATGTGTTTATTTATGTATTATTTGTTTATTTATGTCTATTTTTTTATTTATGTATATTTGTATATTGATGTATATTTGTTTATTTATGTATATTTGTTTATTTATGTATATTTGTATATTGATGTATATTTGTATATTGATGTATGTTTGTTTTTTATGTATATTTGTTTATTTATGTATATTTATTTATGTCTATTTGTTTTTTATTTATATTTGTTTATTTATGTATATTTGTTTATTCATGTATATTCGTTTATTTATGTCTATTTGTTTTTTATGTATATTTGTTTATTTATGTCTATTTGTTTATTTATGTCTATTTGTTTATTTATGTATATTTGTTCATTTATGTCAATTTGTTTATTTATGTCTATTTGTTTATTTATGTCTATTTGTTTATTTATGTCTATTTGTTTATTTATGTATATTTCTTTATTTGTGTCTCTTTGTTTATTAATGTATATTTGTGTATTTATGTATATTTGTTTATTTTTGTCTATTTGTTTATTTTTGTCTATTTGTTTATTTATCTATATTTGTTTATTTATGTGTATTTGTTTAATTATGTCTAGTTGTTTATTTATGAATATTAATTCATTTATTTCTATTTGTTTAATTATGTATATTCGTCTATTTTTTCTATTTGTCTATTTGTGTCTCTTTGTTTATTTATGTATATTAGTTGATTTATGATTATTTGTTTATTTATGTATATTTGTTTATCATGTATGTTTGTGTATTTATGTGTTATTTGTTTATTTATTAATATTTGTTTATTTATGTGTATTTTTTTTATTTATGTCTATTTGTTTATTTATGTCTATTTGTTTATTTTTGTCTATTTGGTTATTTAGGTTTATTTGTTTATTTATTTCTATTTGTGTATTTTTGTTTATTTATGTCTATTTGTTTATTTATGTCTACTTGTTTATTTATGTATTATTTGTTTATTTATGAATATTTGTTTATTTATGTATACATGTTTATTTATGTATATTTGTTTATTTATGTATATTTGTTTATTTATGTATATTTGTTTATTTATGTGTACTTGTTTATTTATGAATATTTGTTTATTTATGTATACATGTTTATTTATGTATATTTGTTTATTTATGTATATTAGTTTATTTATGCATACTTGTTTATTTATGTATATTTGTTTATTTATGTAATATTTGTTTATTTATGTCTATTTGTGTATTTATGTATTTTGTGTTTATTTATGTCTATTTGTTTATTTATTTCTATTTGTGTATTTATGTATATTTGTTTTTTTATGTCTTTTTGTTTATTTATGTCTACTTGTTTATTTATGTATTATTTGTTTATTTATGAATATTTGTTTATTCATGTATGCTTGTTTATTTATGTATATTTGTTTATTTATGTATATTTGTTTATTTATGTATATTTGTTTTTTATGTATACTTGTTTAGTTATGTATATTTGTTTTTTTATGTATATTTGTTTATTTATGTATACTTGTTTATTTATGTATATTTGTTTATTTATGTATATTTGTTTATTTATTTATACTTGTTTATTTATGTATTATTTGTTTATTTATGAATATTTGTTCATTTATGTGTATTTGTTTATTTATGTATATTTGTTTATTTATGTATTTGTTTTATTTATGAATATTTGTTTATTTATGTGTATTTGTTTATTTATGTATTATTTGTTTATTTATGTCGATTTGTTTATTTATGTATTATTTGTTTATTTATGTCTATTTGTTTATTTATGTCGATCTTTTTATTTATGTATTATTTCTTTATTTATGTCTATTTGTTTATTTATGTCTTTTTGTTTATTTATTCATTATTTGTTTGTTTATGTATATTTTTATATTGATGTATATTTGTTTATTTATGTCTATTTAATTATTTCTGTATATTTTTATATTGATGTATATTTGTTTATTTATGTATATTTGTTTATTTATGTATATTTGTTTATTTATGTGTATTTGTTTTTTATGTCTATTTTTTTATTTTTGTATATTTGTTTATTTATGTCTATTTTTGTTATTTATGTCTATTTGTTTATTCATGTATTATTTTTTTTTATGTATCTTTGTTTATTTATGGGTATTTTGTATTTATGTATATTTGGTTATGTATGTCTATTTGTTTATTTATGTCTATTTGTTTGTTTATTTATATTTGTTCATGTATGTATATGTGTTTTTATGTATATTTGCTTATTTATGTATAATTGTTTATTTATGTCTATTTTTTTATTCATGTATATTTGTTTATTTATGTATATTTGTTTATTTATGTCTATTTGTTTATATATGTATAATTGTTTATTTATGTCTATTTGTTTATTTATGTATATTTGTTTATCTTTGTATATTTGTTTATTTATGTATATTTGTTTGTTTGTATTTGTTTATTTATGTATATTCCTTTATTCATGTGTATTTGTTTATTTATGTGTATTGGTTTATTTATGTGTATTTTTTTATTCATGTCGATTTGTTTATTTATGTTAATTTGTTTATTTATGTACATTTGTTTATTTATGTATATTTGTTTATGTATGTATATTTGTTTATTTATGTATATTTGTTTATTTATTTATATATTTTTTAAGTTATGTATATTTGTTTATGTATATTTGTTTATTTATTTGTATTTTTTTATTTTTGTATATTTGTTTATTTATGTATATTTGTTTACTTATCTCTATTTGTTTATTTATGTTTATTTGTTTATTTATGTATATTTGGTTATTTATGTCTATTTTTTTTATTTATGTATTATATTTTTATTTATGTATATTTGTTTAATTATGTGTATTTGTTTATTTATGTCTATTTGTTTATTTATGTATTATTTGTTTATTTATGTCTATTTGGTTAATTATGTGTATTTGTTTATTTATGTGTATTTGTTTATTAATCCATATTTGTTTATTTATGTATATTTGTTTATTTATGTATATTTGGGTACTTATGTATAATTGTTTAATTACGTCTATTTGTTTAATTATGTATAAATTTTTATTTATGCATATTTGGTTAATTATTTTTATTTATCAGTGTTGGCGATGGCAGTGGTGGTGGCTACGGTGTGCTGATTGAGTTAAGTTCAAAGCACGACTCACATTGGTCTTTGCTATGGCAGTCGTGGTGGCTAATCATATCTGATGGAGGTTAGTTTACAGCGCGACTCACATTGGTATTGGCGATGGCAGTGGTGTTGGCTACTGTTTGCTGATAGAGTGAAGTTCACAGCGCGAATCACATTAGTCTTGCCGATGGCAGTGGGGGTGGCTACTGTTTGTTGATGGAGTGAAGTTGACAGCGTGACTCACATTGGTCTTGGCGATGGCAGTGGTGGTGGCTACTGTTTGTTGGAGTGAAGGTCACAGCGCGACTCACATTAGTCTTGGCGATGGCAGTGGTGGTGGCTACTGTTTATTGATGGAGTGAAGGTCACAGCGCGACTCACATTAGTCTTAGTGATGGCAGTAGATGTGGCTACTGTTTGTTGATTGAGTGAAGCTCACAACGCGACTCACATTAGTCTTGGCGATTGCAGTGGTTGTGGCTACTGTTTGCTGATGGAGTGAAGTTCACAGCGCGACTCACATTAGTCTTAGTGATGGCAGTAGATGTGGCTACTGTTTGTTGATTGAGTGAAGCTCACAACGCGACTCACATTAGTCTTGGCGATGGCAGTGGTTGTGGCTACTGTTTGCTGATGGAGTGAAGTTCACAGCGCGACTCACATTAGTCTTGGCGATTGCAGTAGTTGTGGCTTCCGTTTGCTGAGGGAGTGAAGTTCAAAGCGCAACGCACATTGTTCTGGGCGATGGCAGTGGTTTTGGCTACTGTTGGCTGATGATTTGAAGTTCACAGTGCGACGCACATTGGTCTTGGCGATGGCAGTGGTGGTGGCTACTTTTTGCTGATGGAGTGAAGTTCACAGCGCGACTCCCATTGGTGGTTGCGATTTGCATTGGTTTAAGTGATGTGTGAGCTATTCTATTGATGTGTGTACATGAAAAAATGGGCTTTGAATTTGTCATGTATATTTAGTTAATTCATTTGCATTGTATCGACGAACGGATTTGTCTTAG